>NC_048907.1:5772559-5867118 GCF_011077185.1 Oxyura jamaicensis
CCCCCCCGCGCCCTGCCCCTGCAGCCCCGGCCGCAGCGAGCGGCCCTCGGCCGCCGCCCGCCTGGTGGCCGCCCGCCTGCGCCGCCTGGCCGATGGGCTGCAGCAGCGGGCCGAGCGCCGCAAGGCGCGGGGCAGGGGCCCCTCGGCCGCCCGCCGCCGCCTGGCCGCCGTCGTGTGCCTGCTGTGCGCCCTGCCGCCCGCCGCCGCGCTGGCCTGGCTGATCCGCAGGAGGAGCCTCTGAGACAGGGGAGCGGGGCCCCCGCTGGACGGAGCGGGGGAGCAGGCGGGATGAGCAGCAGGTGGGGGACGGGGTGGGGTGGGGGTGGGATGGGGGTGGTGGTGGGGACGGGGATGGGATGGGGATGGAGACGGGGTTGGGATGGGGATGGGATGATTATGGGGTTGGAGTTGGGATGGGATAGGGATGGGGATGGAGACGGTGTTGGGATGGGATAGGATGGGGGTGGGATGATGATGGGGATGGAGACGGTGTTGGGATGGGATAGGGATGGGATGATGATGATGATGGGGACGGTGATGGGATGATGATGGGGATGGGATGGGGACGGCACTGTTTGGCCCGGGAGGTCCATCCCCGCACGGCACGGCGCGGCGCGCTGTCCGCGGTACCGGCTGCGGCGGCTGAGCGCGGCCCCGGCAGCGCACGGAGCCCCGGGCTGCGGGACAGGTGTTGGCAGTAGCGATCTCATCCCCTCCCTTCTCCCCTCTTTCCTCCCTCCCCGTCCCTCTCTTCCCTTTCTCACCTCTCCCCCTTCTCTCCTCTCTCCTCTCTTCCCTCTTTCCCCTCTTTCTCCTCTCTCCTCTCCCCCCCACTCCCCTCTCCTAGCAGTCCCCAAACGACCCCTTTCCCCTTCCCCAAACTTTCACAGCTTCCAGCCCCGTGCCTCCCCTCCCAGCCCACCGGTGCTTTCTCTGGGCAGTTTTGTCCCCATGCCCGCACTGAGATCCCGGTGGGGATCGGATCATGTCCCGTGCCAGCCCAGGAGCACGGAGGATGCTTGCAGCCTCCTGCTCCTTACCTGTGAGCCCCCAGCCCTCTTGTGAGTGGAGGAACTTCCCCGTGTCCTGCCATCCCCTCTGGGCTTTAGAGCCACGGGTGCTGCAGGACACCCACCACTGAGGCCCCTGGGTGCTGGGATTTCCTTGCAGGACCACCCAGAGGGGCAGCCCGGGACTCTGCTCAGCCCCACCTGGCTCTGTTTTGGTTAGTGCCTTGCCTGGTGCTAGAGGCTTTCTCCAAGGGGAGTCTCAAACCACAAACCAGGGAAAAAAACGTTTGAGTGCAGTTACCTCTGGTTCCCTGAGCCCCCTCTGTGCCCTGCAGCCACCGAGCAAACCAGCCGGGAGATGGGAGGTGCCTGGTCCCATAACCCTCATCATCTCCCTGGGCTGGTGGGGACAGCTCTGCACCCTCAGCCCCAGGAGCCCCAGGGATCCCACAGGGATGCGGGGAGCTGGTCCCAGGTGCCGTAAACTGTAAGGTGCAGCCCGGGGCAACTGGGGGCTCTGAGGTGCTCTTTGGGACATGGACCTCCCCCCGCAGACAGGCTCCTGTTTCAGGTGCTTTAAATTACATCTTGGAATGCCCTCTGGTGTCGTATTCCTCCAGCTCAGGTAGGACTTAGCCAAGGCCCTAAAATAAAGCGGCCAAATAATGCCACCAGTGCTGTTGCCGACCTCCTACAATTAGTTTTAGCTGGGCTGTTTGTGGTCATGGGCCAGACTTCGTCTGGCAGGAGTCAGGGCTTTACTTATACTGCAAAAGGTCTTGTGTGCTTTTTAGGTGCATGAAATGTAGTCAAAAATGTCTGTATAATGTGCGAAAAGTGTGGTTACCTGGAGAGTTTAAAAGGAAGGGTTTCCAGCAGGCGTGTGTGTGTGCACGGCGTGCGTGTGCACGGGGCTTGTTGCTGCCTGTGGGGCTGAGGCACAGCTCCTGTGGCTGTCAGCGGGTTCAGCTGCTTGCAAAGATTTCTTTGAAAACAAACCCAGTCTTTATTTTCAGTGAACCAAAGCAGTGCCAGTGGTGTGGGGCAGTGGTCGGGAGCGGGGCCGTGGGCTCTGCCTTCACTTCCCATCACTTTGTGGCAAGTGTGGATGTAGTGCTTGGAACCAAACCCACCCGTCTCGCTTGTTTGTGCTCAAAAAAAGTTTTAATCCGAGGGGAACTGCAGCGATCTGCCTTATCTAGTGTCTCGATCTCCCCTACCTAATGTCTCAAGTGGCCTTTTCTTTCTTACCAGCCTGGGGAATTCCCTGCGCAGGCGGGGAATTGATCCCACGCAGAGAGGTGGCAGGTGAGAAGGGCTGGCAGAGCAGCCTGCGCCTGGCCCCATGGATCTGCACACACACAGCCGGGACTTCCCGGCAAGCCCACGGGACCGAGGCTGTTTGGATTTTAAGTTTCTGTGAAGGTTTGCATAGCTTTGGTTAGGCAGATGATTTTTTTTCCCCTGATCTCGTGCTGTGGAGCCCTCACCTCTGTCTGTCCTTCTGCGCTTCGGGCCCAGCACTTACCCGTTGCTGGTAGGGGCGCTTTGGTGAAGACGCCGTAGAGGAGCAGAGCGTTGTCCTCAGCGCAGCCGAGGCTCCTTCAGCATGCACAGCCCTTCCTCGCAGCTTCAAAGGCTGCCACAGACGGGACGTGCTGAGCTGCCTCCAAGTGCTCTGGGGCTTCATGGATGCAAATACAAATGTCAGTCTCTGCAGAGGTCCTTGAGTGCGATGTGAAGCAGTCTCGGGGATACAGCAGGCAGGGGTGGGAGAGTAAGAAACTCCTAAGTCTCCTGGCTGCCCCATGCACAGCAGGCAGACCTGTCCGACTCCTGGCTTCTAGGCACAAGGGACCAAGCTGCAGATGGAAACACAGTGCAACCCCAGAGTAGTAAATATATCCTCTGCAGCTCGGTTTCTGTGTTATTTTTGCCATTTTATTTTCATTAGTAGTCTTCCTGGATAGCGCTTTGCTCTCTCCAGTGGAGACAGCTGATCATCTGCAGCGCCTCAGCGCCCAAGTGAGGATGGGTTAGATTTAGAAGAGATGTGATAAGCCAGCAGCGTGTTATTAACTCAGCAGAGTATTTCTGAACAAAACAAGTATTTTTAGGGCATCCTCAGAGACACTGTGTAGTGATAACAACTTTGTTCTGCAACAGGATGGAAAGTCCAGGCTTGGAGCCTTGTGATCCTGGGATTTCAGAGAATGGCTCGTACGAGGAGAGTAACTTGTGCACCTAATGAGCGTGCTGCCAAGTCAGCATTTAGCTTGTGATCTAGTGGCCACGGAAGGAACAGAGAAGTTAGTTACGGGAAAGGGCCACTCTCAGCTTGGCTAACGACTTGAGTTCCCCTCCTGCTTTTTCAAGCAGCGACAGCGTTTGTGCTGACTGCTGGGAGTGCACGGACTGTTTCTGAGGGAGAGGGCTGGTGGCTGTTCCCGCAGCTCCTTGTGGCTTTACGCAGCTGTGTGGCTCAGGAAATAATCCTGTGTGCTGGGGAACCTCTGCTCGCACAGCCCCCAGGTGATGATGCCACTGGAAGTGGGATTAGGCTGCTGCATGTGACCGACTTCGGTATCTGTGGACCATGCCTGGGATTTGGGGATGAATGCTTTGCAAATGGCAGTTCTATAATATATAATCTGACATCACCTTCAAATATCCAGCCAGGGCATGAAGTATAGTTGTCATGTGCCAGTTTGGCATGGGATGTCACTTGTATTTTGCTCTATTAGTTCAGAAGTGGCAGTGTATTAAAATCAAACCCTACATGTCCCTGCCAGCCTCGCCAGCCTGGTTCTGCGCCCACTGCGTTGCCAGTAATTCCCCCCGCTGTTTGCTGCTAGGTTCACGCAGAGCCACTCTGTCCAAAGTCTCAGTGCAGTTAATTATCTGTATTAAAATTGGGTTGATAAGATTTCTGGAGATGTCACACTGAGCTGTGCAGGAGTGCAGAGAAAATTAAGGACCAGAGGCAGTACTGCTAATACAGGGGGAAGCCGGCTGGCTCAGCAGCGAGCTGCGGCTTTGCACGAGGACAAACATTCAGCGTGTCGCACCCTGTCTGCCTCCCTGACACAAAGAGCCGAGCGCTGCCATTTGTCCTCCCGCAAAGCGAGGAGGATGAGGGAGCCTGCATGTCCCACTGGCAATCATCCTGCTCACAAATCCCACAGGGCCCCCTCACCCCTTGCCCCAGTTAAATTGTGCAAGGAAAACCTTAAATGTGAACTTCCATGCTGAACAAGCAGTGAGAGTTTTCAAAAATAAGCAGCAGCCCAGAAATGCCTCTCCCTGGGCAGGCTGTGGCCAGGCAGCCCACGTGGTGAGCCCAAGAGGTGAGCCCCTGCTATTTCTTTACCCTCTCTGGCTTCCTAAATCTTCCCGTACTCAGACCTCCCAGATGCACCGTTTTTCAAGTTCTCTAGTAGATCTGCTCTTCTCTCCTCTTACCTCCCGAGCCCCCTCCTAATTGTTTTTTTTTTTTTTTTCTTCTTTTTTTTGTCTTCCAAGTTACCCTTCTGTCTCCCACAGAGATGCTAATGAAGTGTGAGTGTACATGGATGCAGGCTGCTAGGGAATTTGACAGGGCTCTTGCCCAGCCCTTGTTTCCTCATTAACCTTCTGGTGCACGAGGAAGCAAGAGCTTTGTCTCTACCTCCAGCTTTCCCAAGCCCTTGGATATTTTTTTTTTTCTTTAAATATACTCATAACTGTTATTTTGTTTATTAGGAGTGGAACAGGTGCCAGCTGAACTGCCTGTGTAAGCCGTTTAGATCAAGAAGTGACATGCTGGCACGTTAGCCGTGAGCAGAACTCCTTTTGCCAACTGCTTTAGGGGACACAAGCTCAGGTTTTCCTATGGTTTTGTGCAGGTGGTACCCAACCGTGGCGCTGCGTTGTGCCTCTGAATGAAGATTAGTTAAAGAAGTGCTGAGACCAGACCAGGGACCCCCTGCCTGAGTCGTTTCGTGCCCAACCTATGCAGCATCCCGGAGAAGAGCACCTTCCTACCTTTCTTTTTCCATAAACACCACCTTAGCAGGCTGTGTGATAAAATTGTAGAATATAAGGCTGGAGAGGTCAAAGTAATTGAGAAGTCTGGATGTCCAAATGATTAAAAGCAATGGGATGCATCAAGGCTGACTGAGGTGGTTTTGCAAATATCGGCCAACATGATTTGTCATCTCACAACTTCTTGTTTAATCGATGAAACGAGTAAGAGCAACTTTCTGAGCAGAGGCTGCAACTCCTCAAGTGACCAGGGAGAGGGGGATACGTCACCAAAGGGAACGTTAGCTACCATGAAAAATTTCAAAGCAGATGATTTTTATTTTCTTTATCATGTTTTCAATCCTTGTTCTCAATAGACACTGTTTTTCTTATAGGAAGTCAGCTGTAATTCCTTTTTTTCATGACTAAATGAAACTTTTCTGTAATAGTGGACAATCCCTCAAGAAAGTTTCAATGCTGCACGATGACACCTAAAATAAACAAATTTTCAGCAGCTCGACAGAGTGAATATGCTGGCACTCTTCTCAACTTACTATCCATCCCAGTATTACAAGTAGGATGTAGTTTGGCTTTGCTGAGCCTTTTTCAGACCCAAAGTACCAAATTTTGATCTAGCTGCTGAGTGCCTATTGTGGGAAATTTGGAGTAACTCCACTGAAGTCAATTGGGTTGCCCTGGATTTACAGTGCTGTAAATGAGATCAGAATTTGGCTCAAAGTATATTCCATTAATGAGTCAGATACTGGCAATGCAGCCAATATGCGCCCAGAAATGGCTTTAACACAGCCTAGGATATTCAAAATTGTTTTATTGAAAGGCGGGCTGAAGGCCAGGATTCTGGGGTTCTCTTTTATTCTTTCCATGAAATTCACCTTTATGCAGAAGGCCAGCACGAGGCCGATGCAGAACTTAAGAGCCCTTTAAGATCTCAGAAATAGGGCTCGTGAGATGCATAAACATTGCGCTGAGCTCTCTGCCTGCCCCAGAGCAGATTTATCACTCGGAGTTCAAGATGTTCTAAGATTTATCAACTTTTACGGGTTTTTAAAGATTTTCTGTATGTTAAGTGACAGGGCGAGACCGTTTGTAAAGCCTTCTGACACCGTGGATGATCTGTTGCAGGCCAGATACGGCACAGCAGGGCAAGGGTTCATAGCTGGCATTTGGAAGTGCTCCTACAGGAGAAACCATAAATAAGGATTAAGCGGCTTTGCTTTGGAAGAAATCATTGAGTCAAATCCCTAAGTCTTAATTCAGAGGTAACCTGAGTAAATATTTCACCTCTCTAAGCAATGACATCACGGGCTCTTCCTCAGCATGGCCAGCCCTTCTCAGCGCCCTACGGTCAGCTCAGGTTGTGCCTTCCCTTCCCTTCCCACCCCAGCCAATGTGGTTAATTTTGGTTAATTTTGTCTCTATAAAGACACGCTGCAAGAAATGTAGATGCTGAGAGTCTCCTCCTTGTGAAATGTCAGGAGGCTGGAGAGAGCCGTGGCGCTGTCTGTCTGTCTGTCTGTCTGTCTGTGCTCAGCATCAGCTGCGACCTGGCTGTGCGCTGTGGAAGTCCAGGCTGGGATGCCAGTGAGATGTGTGTGGGAGCCTGGGCGGCAGGAGGGTGCCTGACTTCAGGCAGCCAGGCCAAGGGGCCAGACGGGGACACGAGTCAACTTCTGGGCTATTTATTGGCGGCTGTTTATAGACAGACAGTGCTCCGTGGGCTGTTTTTTGTAGCTGGTATTATCATGTTCACACTTCTTCACGTAGTAAACACCTTTCCCATTTACCTACTGCCAAAAAGAATAAGTAGCTTTGCAAAGAAAAAAAAAAAAAGAAAGAAAAACTGTCTCCAGTACTTCCAGAGTGGGGGTGTGTGTGAAGTCTGTGCACATGCAGATATAGAAGCCATAAAAACCGTGTGGCTAGCTGGTAGCCTTGATCACAGCAAGACAAGTGAAAATGTGCTTCAAGTCTAGATGATTCATTCTGGCTTTTGTCCTTCACGCTATTTTCACTGTTGCTTTAGCTGCCTCAAAACTAGAAAGCAAAAGCCGTAAACCAAGAGCAGGAGAGGTTGTATTTGCCACATCCTGCACACACCAGGCAGCTGGCAGTACCTGGGATAAAGCAGATAGGGATAAATCTTAGGAGGCTGATCCAGGGACGTTCTAGGTTACTTGGAGCCCGTTGCAGTACCGGCTTTTGCCCACTTTCTTCACCGTGGAGGTTTCAGTTCATCTTGGGGGCAGTGCTGCTGTATCGAGATAACCTCTGCAGTGGTGTGTGCGGAGCAGTACTACAGGAGGAAGGGAAGTGACTCTAGGTTTACACCTGGGTTTACATAAACGCTGATCCGAATCTGCCCCCAGGCTGTTTGCCAGCCCTAATTACGCTCTGACTTCATGGCTGATGCAGTCACAGAGTCAGCTGCTCCCCCCTCCCTCCTCCCGCCCGGCTGAAGTCACCTCATCCCGAAGGCCAGTGGAGATTTCTCCGCTGAGATTTCTGTAAGATCACTCCTTGCCACAGTCTCTGCAAGCTAGACAACACAGCCTGAAAGTTGGGACCTGCCCCAGCAAATGCTGGTATCAACAAACCTAGGTACAAATGCAGGAAATGGGAATTTCACAGTCGATGCCCCTTGGGCACCTCTCCTGCTAATTTGCACTTAGATGGGTGCCTTTCTCTGAGCACTTTATTAATTAAGGCTTGCAGCCCACCTATGAGGCAAATAAGTTATTACTGCCCTCATTTTACAGCAGCAACTGCAAGAAGTGGTTTGCCCAGGGCCACAAATCTAATCAGTGGCGGAACCAGGAGTGAGTGAGCTCTTCCAGTCTCTTGTGATACTCAGTGCACCCCATTGCCTACCTGGAACAAAATTAATGGCTTCCCTAAAAGTTAACATTTTTGTTAACGTGATGTAAATGAAGATGGATCGCCCAAAAGAACGAGCCTCACAAAGTGAGAGCTCACCAAAACTCCTGCATCAGCGCAGATAAAGGCGTCATCTCTTGTGCTGAACCACAAAACCGTCTTCCCCATAAATTATATACCTCTTCTAGTCGGTACATTTAGCAGGAGGGTTCAAACATAAATTTAAAAGAAGCTTTTATTGTAACCAATGCATCAATATAATTAAAACCAAACACAATTCTTTTGCTTTCTTAGGCTGGAGGAAGACCTGTGCCCTTGGAGAAATTGTTTCCCCTTTTCCTACAGGGAATCCAGAGCCTGAGCAGCAGCTGTGAAGAGTGGAGATAAAGAAAGAAGTGGAAGGTGTTGGAAGTGCTTTGGGCAACGTGAAGAAGGATTTGCACTGAAGGAGCTGTTCAAGGGCCCAGCAGCAAAACAGAGACACATACATGCTTATATATAGAAGAATGTAAACCCTCCTGTATGCATACGTTAAAATGTGCATGCCTTGTTGAGAACGTAAGCAACATTCCTTGTAGATGATGGTGGTCTGAGCATTCGTGCTCCTGCAGTCTGAGTCAAAAGATTAGTGATATCCTTGCTGTAATGCTAGCATTTTCTCCACTGCACCTTGTTTGTGGTGACATAAATGTCCCTTTCAATGCAGCAGGATGAAAAATTATCTGTACATCCAGAGTTAAATAATACCTTGACCAAACTTGCTGCAAAGTGGGCATGTTCTAGCCTTGGTGGCGGAGGAAGAGGTGCTTAGCAGCTTGGACAACAGACAGTCTGTGTGTGTATATATTAAGCGCTATAGCACCAGGTGAGATAAGCTTTTCTTAAGACTTTTGTTTCTCTGGTGCTACATTTACTATTTGTCTGGGGCTAAACTGCCTCTTTGTGGTGCTACAGTTTCCCCAAGAGGATGTTCTGAAACATGGGACAAGGAGAAATCTATTTTGGTTATTGATATTTATACACAAAATAGCAAAAAATAATACTTGTTCAAGAAGGTGCTATTTTTTTTTCTTTCTTTCAACCTCTGCATAAATTAAAACAGAAAAGTAATCTAGCCCAGAAGTTTATAAAACTAATTTTCTTTGGGGCAGTTCTTTTTCTTTTGCCAGTTTTAAGCTTGGGAAGCAGCATTCGCTGAGGTGGCAAAGACACAGAAGCTCCTTTCACTGCAGTGTACATGTCAGATCTGCTAATGCAGAATCTTCTACAACTCTGGAGCTGGGTGTTCTCCTGGATGGTGACTGAAGTGGTCTCAAATCCTGTTAACCCGGATTTGAAGAAAAGACTTATAGAAAAAAACTGTATCTAGACTAATCAAGAGACTAGAGGATAATAGGAGAACTTGTCCTTAGAAGTCGAGAGGCTTTTCCCAGCCTAGTACTGAGCACTTTTTTGCAGCCAAAACTACCTGTCAGATTCAGGATACCTTCCAGAAGGTAATTCTTAGGCACATTTTTTAGAAACATTTTTCCTGGCTTCAGATATTTGCAGCACAAAATTAACCTTCACATGGCAGGGGTGAACTTTCAAAGGCATAAAGGGATGTCAAGATTCCAGTTTCCAAAGTTTGGTTCCTTGTCTTTTAAAAATACTTTCTAACCCCTGCCCAATCAAGGAACAAACCGAGCAGATGCTATGTCCCAGTCAAACGTTGCATTTTTCACTACCGCAGGAGAAATGTTTCTAAGCAATCTAAAAGCTAAATTCTCTCTTTATCAAATATTCACCAATGTGTTTTGGGCACCTGCACACATATTCATGGGAATTATTGATCCAAGTCAATTCACAAACAGCAGAAAGGGCTACACTGAAAGAGCAAATTGTTGCTAATGAATAACCTTGCCCTACTTTATCTTATGTGCAGTGGTGGGAGGGATCATGTAGCTAAGTGTATTTTGTCTATTGATAGAGTTTGGATGGCCTCAGAACCACAGGGACTACATCCACCGGTAAAACATTTTTCTACCATTTTTGGCCTGATGCTCACTAATACTAGGCATCCTGTATTCCTTCCTGGCTCAGTCTCTGATCAAAACAAAAATTCTTCTAGCAAATGGAGGAGCCTCGGCTGATTTCAGCAGGGTTGCAAGTGCTTGATTAGTGACTGCTGGATCAGGCATAGTCTTTATAATCTTCTGCAAATCACTAAAACAAGGAAGTGAACTCGTGTGTTCCTGTATTGCACAATAGTCAAATTTGAACAGAAAATAATTGACTGGGAAGACTGGATGCCTAACTTTGCTATAGAGGACACATAACCTGCAGGGGGCCTTCCCTTTACCCCTTTTCTCACCCTGTGTGTGTACCCCACATACACAGAGGCAGCCTTTTGACAACGCAGACAACAGAGGAGCTAGCTTACATTTCTCAGTGCAAGTATGAGGGCTCTCCCACATTTCCTCACTCTTAACAATTACTATTAGCTCCTGAGATCTGAATGTTTAATAAACTACTAACCTGGAACGTGCATTACTTTTCCCTTGTATCTTCTGTGCATACGGTTTGCACTACCCCTGGTTTTTCCTGCCATGCTGGCTATTTGGGTCTGCAGTCCTGAGACTTCTTGCAGCATTTTTCCCAAAGAGGCAGTTCCCCTGAAACACTGCAGCACACAGCAAAGGAAAGAAAAAGAAAGTTCTGTTCTTACCCCTTTGGGAAAGCCCCTTAAATCAGTGACCAACCTCAGTACACAGTGATTGGCTAATCTTCCTGAGTCCTAACTCACCATGGACAAGCTTTTCTGAAGAACAAGCAACCGAACCAAACCAAAACCAAACAAAATGAAACAGAACTCCCAGGGAATCAGCCTCTTCCTTGGTTGTTCCCAACATTCAGCCAAAATGGCAGAAGGCATGCTGCCTGTTGTTACTCTCATGAAACAAGAACCAAATCTATGGTGCTTCCCAAGTATAAACAAGAGCAGGAACAGACCCCAGATCCTGCTTTAATCCTGATTTGCTTCACTTTTGTAGTTCTAAATGGGATGTTTGATGTGAACCAAGGGTTAACTTTTGGAGACTTTCATGTATTAGTTGCTGGGTCAAGCAAGCTTTGCTAGAGAAACAGCTTACCAGCACTTTATAGCTAGCATTCACTGTACATAAATGGAATTACTTAATAGAGGGTATGTATTTGTCAAAGCCTTACATTTTCTGGTATAATTGCTATTCTTGAATGCCTCCATTTTTTGAAAAGGGGTGTTTTTATCCTTTTTAAAATACCTGATTTAACCCTGGTTGATGTTTGTACTAGAAAAGAAAGCATGCTGTATACTCCCCTAGTGCTGTTCATACTGCATTGCAACAGCTGTGTGAGGTGGTGGGGGGTTTCTGTACCTCCCTAATGGGTAGGAAACCAGCACAGTTCCTCTCTTTCTCTCTCTCTCTTTTTTTTTTTTTTTTTTACAGCAGCCAAGAAGTCATTGATTTTGATTAGCTTCGCAGTTGTGCCTTGGTGAGGACTGGGGAGTGCTCTCTAAACGAAAAAAAAGACCTCATCTTAGGTTTCAGCAGACGGTGCGTGTGCAAGCCAGAGGAGGAGGTTATGAGATCATAGTCTATATAGAACACCGCATAATGTGGCTGTGAGGAAAGTCTTTATTAATTTTTAAAGCAGCACTCCACCAAGATAGCTGCTATCACATATTGGAATTTCATATTTCAAGTTAAAAAAGCAGTACAGTGTGGACTACTAATCAGTTCCTCTCCCCTGACTGTTAAAAGAAGTCACTTGGCCAAATTAATTCTAGGATATCACCACTGTCTGATTACAGACAGCTGTGTTACACCCAGGACAGAATTTAGCCTATTGCTTCCAAATTCCTTCTTAGAATTAATTTATTATTTTAAGTAGGTAAGAAAATATGGAATGGGACCAGTTCTACCTCTTATGTTGTACAGGAACAGCAGTGCCTCCTGAGGCACACTTCCATGTGCCTAGGACAAGCATCACCCAATAAAAACATAGAGCAAATCATCCAAATCAATGAGTTGCCAGTGATGAGGAATGAGAAACCCATAGTGCTTCTGTTTTAGAGCATGTAGGCATGCAGAAATTATCCTAATTTAGCTAAGCCCATTACTAAAGCAATTTACTTAAATCAGAAACACTTGTTAAATCAGTTTAATCTGATTTGTCAATTATTTTTTTTCTATACCATGCTAAAATTATAACTTCACTGCAAAAGCAGAAGCCGTATCTTCTACTGAAAATGATTAGAAGCAGATTTAGTTAAACTGGTGCAGATTCTATGTCCACAAACACCTTGGCACCAGGCACTTCCCGTGCTGCCTCGTAAGATGAAACAATTTGTTCAATACTGCTATTGCCGTAGCCCTTGGAGGTTGAACAGGCAGAAGAGAATCTCCCTCTGGGTGTATGCCCGGGTGTATGTAACTACCTACCTGTGGCTCCCAATGAAACCCACATTTTTTGTAGGCACACCAAAACTTCCTGGTTATATTCTACCTCCACAACAGGTTGAACAATACCTTAACGACTGTTCTTAGAGCAAATTTGGTTTTGAATCCAAGCTTCAAAATTCAGCCTCATTCTCTGCCTCAATGTAACACTGTGAAAGTTCACTGCTTTCTGCATGCTGAGTTAAACTGGTTCCTCTCTCTCTGTACAACATGTTAGGAGACACTGGCCCCATGAACTCAAAATCCAAAAGCCTATGGAGATCTAAATAATGTAGGACTTGATCTTAGGAAAACACTGGTCTGAATGGAGGAGAGGAATCCTCACATATTGCTTCTGCCTTGCTCTTCTAATTCCGTGCTGGTCTGAATGTGCAAGACCTTTTAATTCAAAGGGCTATCTTTGCTCATAGTACAGGTTTATTCCTGTCCCCGGCATAAGACACTTCTGTGCTTCTTCCCCTCTGCCTATCCTACTGGCTTGAACCATGTTCTACCTGCATAAAAAGAATCTCCATCAGCATGTACTCCAAATGCACTCCCAAATTCAGGTCTTCCAAACAACAGCTCTGCCCTAAGCAGCTGTGGGAGAAAGCTGACTGTTCCAAAGGTACAGAATTTGCATTCCCCATCTGCAAGATAAATTGAAAAGTACAAAATTGAAAAAAAAAAAAAAAAAAAAAAGTGAATATTTTTTCTGACAATATTTATTTGAAAACAAGAGTGAATTTTCACTTAACTCCAATCACGCTTCTTCAGCGTTCACTCTGCATAAATACTTGAGTACTTGAATTTCACAAGTTTTTAAATATTTACAGAAAGTGACTTCGGAGCTTGACAAATATTCACTGAAAGCTTCTGGGTATTGAACTGTCAATCTCCATGCATTATTGGTTACAGATGCCACCTAACTACAATGGGATTTTCATGGATATTTACAGCATAAACTTTCCAAACAATTAGAAGACTGCAGTTTATTGCAAGAAGAAATCTCCCCATCATCTTAAATCCTTAGGACATCTGAAAAATTTCCAGTCTGCTCCCAGATGCATTTCTAACAGAATAAAATTGATGAAATGCAGTGAATACACAATTCCTTGCACATTACTGATTTAGTACTATCTGGATGTAAACTCTTGCAGAGTCACTGTGCAAGTTTCCACCCTCATAAAAGCAAGAGCAAAGCCTACGCTTACTGTTGATACAAATTCACGAAGTCTCCTGTTTATAGTTGGATGTGGCTTCTCTCTTTTGTAAAAGGAATTTCATATGTTGAGACTCTTTGTACATATTTATAATGACTTTATTAAAAAAAAGAAAAACTACTGTTAAATGGCAAAAAAAGGCTCCGGCTTTTATTTTCCACTCTAAAATTTGAGGGAATAATTTCCTTTCACAACCCTGTCTTCCCATGGAAATCAACAGAAGCTTCTCATCAGTTGCCACCCCTGTACATCTTAAGGTCAAGTGTCATGTTTTAGGAGGGTAGAATTATCCTGCCCGACAAACCCGTCACCGTAACTTAGCTGAGGAGGGAGAGTTTGGCAGACTGCTGACCCCACAGAGCTGTCATTTCCAGTGTCCAGGCCCCAAAATAGAGACAGCAGGATGTTGTTTTAATTTAACAGCTACATAATAGTGGCATATAGTGAATCCTTCAATCTTGTGGGACTTGCTGTGCTTCCACCAGAATAAATATCCACAGCATAAAGTTTCACCTTATGTTTAACACTAATTAATCTTAACAGAGAGGTGGAGTGCTGGATGGTCCACAGAGTCTCAGGCACCCATGCCCTCTCAAATACAGCCTCTTCCCATACTGAAGGCCTCACATACCGATAGCAGTGCTCTGTTTTGTCACTGATATAACTCATTAAATAGCAACAAAAGCCTTCTGTCTCAAAGGTTAGCCAAACAGCAGCTTTCCTGAGTTTCTGTTGTATTAAGAAAATGGAGCACTGCAATGAGTTACGTGCCCACAGGTGTCAGATACCACTGAAACAAGTCACCAGAGGAGCCAGACATCTGTATGGGAACCAGAATGCTGCTTTATAATAGCGGGGGAAAGCAAAAATCAAGAATCTCTGAGATTAAGAAAATTGAAAATTAAGCAGTAGAAGTTCTTCAAAAATTGTGGTGCCAGTGCAGGGTTTCTTATATGGGTACCATAAGCATACAAGGTACAGGGCAATTCTTCCACTGTGTGCTAGTATCAAGTCTTACCACATGATCTTTGAGTCCTTGGGCTGTAGCAAAGGGTTTGAAGTTATGTGACAGTGACAGTCCTCTCTTACTCAGATTGCTGACTGGGAAAGAATGGCCAACAAAGACAAAAAAAGTAAAGAAAGAGAAGGACTATAAGAACGGCAAAATATATTCCCCATACGTTCTTGTTGATTACCTTCCTTCTTTATCACTAAACTAAAACAAATAAATAAATAATTCTGAACCATTGCTACAAATGCTATTTGTAGTTTTAGGCTCATACTGACCTTTTCATACTCTCTCGAAATACATATTCCAGGAGCATTTAGAAAAACATTAGAGGTAGCTTTTCAAACATTTCAAAAGCAGACACTACCAACCTTTTAATTAATTGGCATAGCACTGAGAACTGAAGCTGAAGACTTTCATATTAAATTAAAGTCTGTCGGCAGACAGGAATTTTCCCTTTTCCTGGTGAATATACCAGACTCATGCAGAACAACATTTTTATGCCCACTGAAAACCTCACTTCCTTCCTGAACTCTCTTTCTCCATCCCAGAAAGTCTATTCCCACTGGAGACAGCCACTGGATTCCTTGGCTCAGTTCTCCTCTGTCATGGGATCCATTTGACAAGAATCAAATTGCTTTGTTATGAAAAGTAAAGCTATTCCTCCTCTACTTCCCTGTATCTCTCAAACCAGATTTGGACTATCTTCCCCGCTCAGGCTCTGCCTCTCATCATTTCTCCTCTAGCCATACTTAACTATTATTTCCAAAGAAATGTTGAGCCTTAATCCTGTTACCATTAGCTCCTGTTTGCTTTAATTCTTCTCCCTGTGGAGTTTCACGGCAGGAGGGGAAGGCAGCAGGCGGTACACACACATAGGCTCATTTCCCCCAGGTACAGTTCTTCCTGATTATCCACTCAAGTGGGATTGTAACCTTACGGCCATTTCCATAGCAATGAGCACTGGAAGATGCCACAGTTGCCTAATGAGGCACTTTCTCTGGGCATACAGCAAAAAGCAGAGGTTGTTTAGTGATGGAGAAAGCTCCAGCAAAGGAACAGCAACTCGATTTGCATGCAAGTGCTCCTGCAGCACCCTCAGTAGAGATGGAAATTGCAGCAATCTCTTCTCCTCAAAGAGCGTTTTCTGAAGCGGAGGTGTTACAATCAAGTCTCCACCTCACAGGTGGATTATCCAGCTTGTGTATAAACCAGGCTGGCTCTTGAAGCAATGCAGCTGCTTCTGTATAATTCTGCCCTCCAGCTACTACATCTCACTAAATCCAGTCTCTCCGGGGGGCCCTGTATCCTGGTGCCCCAGCCTTTCTGGAAGCAACAGCACAATGTGGACTCAGTGCTGCATGAGTATGCTGGTACACTTCTGGTTTTGGACCCACACAGGTTCTGGATGCTGAGGGGTGCTGGATTTTAAAGCCAGTAAGCCTTGTCCCAGGTGGCTGTGCTGAGGAGCACATTGCAGAGATACCTTAAGTTTTGAGAGGGTCTTGGTTAGGACCTTAACTTCTCACATAGTCAAATCAAACAACTTTAATCTCTCCTTGCCTCCCATGGTTCTCCCCAGATGCTACAAAATCAGAAAGTCTGATCATGAAGATTAAAGAGGAAAAACACTCCCAAGAAAAGCAAGTGTCAGTTCCAGCGTCCCTAGCATGGTCTTTTCATGAAGGTGACGACACAATTTGTGGAATTAATATAAAAACATGGCTGTTGAGAAATGACATTTCTCCAACCCCCAAATAATCTTTGGGCATGTAATTCTGAAGTGGTGTTTTAGAAGAGTTCTGAACTGGTAATGTAACAGCAACTATGTAATTTTATGAAGCTACGGATACAGGGAAGTTAGACATTTAATGTGAAAAATCTCACCCATGCTTTGAGCCAGAGAACAACAGCCTTTTTCTAGTACACCAGGTTATACACGTGCAGCAGTGAATTGACAGTACACTTTCCTTATACATGCAGTATTTACCTACACTAAAAGGACAGAAAAAAAGGAAACATACCAAGCAGTTTATAACCACGTAAGTTCAGGAAAAAATCCTGGCTGTAGCTTAGCCATGGAGGTTGCCACAAAACAAGACACATCTTACTTGCCTTTGAGGGTAAAACTTCTGGCTAGTAACAATTGTTGTTCTATTGGTTCTTGGAGAAACAGAGCTGGAAGAAACACCAGGCAATGAAATAGGGGCATGGGATCACCAGGTTTCTGTCTCTTCCTTCTCTCCACACGTCAGTCCATTTGTTGGTATGTGTTGGTTTTAATACACCTGGAAATGAGCAGAGGTGGTGCCATCTTTCCAGCAACGCAGGGTTTCTACTGTGACGGAACGACAAAGAGGACAGGTCTTCTCCCTGTCAAACCAGAGGCAGAGGCATTCTTCACAAAACACATGCTGTGGAGACAAAAGGGCAACATCACAATGCAGACAGGAGGTCACTTGTCACTAAGCATGCACACTCCACAGCACAGCCGTGGGACCAAGGAACCATTCAGGTTCACGTGGACAGTGCAGCCAACTAGCAGTACTCAAGTGACATGAAAAATAAAGCCCAGCATTATTAGTATATCAGTTTGCCAAAGCTAATGAGATATTACTCTGTTTCTTAGTATATCAATAGAAAGAAACACTAAAATAAGCCTTGAACATTTGGGCTAATGAAGTAACTGAGAGCAGAAACAGGTTTTCTTTCTCACTTCTCTTTACCCTGTTTCAATCCTCAGATTCCTGGGTTATTTCACAAGTTAAACAATTTCCTTTCCTTCTCCTACCCCTTGTGGCATTTGTTTCTGCTCACATCACCCAGTCCCAGTCAGTAGCTTCCATAGTCCAAATTTCCCCTTCTCTATAAGAGTCAGTTTTTGCCCCTTATCTTCTTTCATTTCCATCCTGAGCCACAACAGGATTCACCCTCCAGCCTGCCCTGGGTTTGAAACAGAGATAAGGAGGGATTGCTGTCCAGGACACAACCCCAGCTAGACCCAGACTGGAAGAGCAGGAAGGGGGAAGGGATTTCTAGAAGCAGTATGAAGCTGAGACCTCCTCAACACATGTGAAGTCAGCAGAAATGTTACTCATCAGAATCTCAGCTCTGACAAACACATGCAAAAATAGCTTCCTCTGGGGCTTACAGCTTGATAACATCTGCACAGATGTTCACAGAAATAGTCAGAGGCATGCTTGATGCACAGGTGACCTACTTGCTTGAATTTGAAACTCATCTTCCAAAGAATGAGAATGCTAGAGCTCTTCAAACAAGGGCTCTAAAGCTTTATTTGGACATCACAAGAGAGCAGGCGATTCCATCAAGGTTTCCCCCTTCCCCCCCCCCCCCACCTCACCCAGAGACAACCTGCAGGATGCAGAATTTCAACCCCGACAGGCGACAGAAAACCTTGGGGAAGCACCAGCGACCTCACCACTAGGGAATGCCTTCAGCTGGCCTCTGACAGATGACCAAAACACATCAGCATGGTATGTTTACAGGGTTTTAACAGCACCGGGTTAGAACTGCTGCATTACTCAGAGCATGACATTCTTAAGCTTTAGGTTTTGCCAATGTTTACCAAATGAGAACCAGAACAATTCCCACGTACTGGCAGGGGTGACCAACTTCTATAGGCAGAACTATTTGTATTCCTGGCTAGGTGTTCAGACACCACGGTTACACAGTGCTGCACCAGTACTAATGCTCCCTATCAGGCACATTCTGGATCTGTTCCCCTCTCAGAGCTCTCGCTCATAATTCAGCTGGCCTATTGACTAGTCAGTCTCCCCAAGGGTCAGATAAAAACGTCTTGCATTCCAGAGCCAAGGTCTGGACTGCCAACTGGCAGTCCCTGGACTACAAGGCTGATCTTTTCCATCTCAACAGCTATAATCAGATCCTACAGAGTGGAGTTCACGTGGCTCAGCTCTCATGAATCACTGGCTATCTGGAAGAGGGCGATAAATATCCACTAGGGCCTAGACCAAGACCCAGCAAGAGATTTTAGAATTACCTAGGCTAACTGGGCCTACAAATGCCAACAAGGGAACCTGATGGGGGAAGCTTGGGGTCTTACCTGGCACATAAGGATCAAAGGTTCCCTGAACTCTGCTTGGCAAATGGCACAGATGTCACCTGCCTCACTGCACTGCTGGCTGGTGGCACGAACTCCATAGGTCTGTTAGGAAGAAGGGGAAAATAAAGCCATTGTCAAGAGGTTTGAAGATAACTTGGTTTGTGTCTGAGAATACCCATCAATCATGCTTTTCATACACAGATTCCCTGCATGACCAGGGAAGGAAACTGGTGCTACTCCACTGTGTACGGGGAAGGGAGATTTAGGGATCAGCATGCAGAACACAGGGAAACTGCAGTTGTGTGTTCTCTGTCTTGTTACCCCCTCGAGCTGACTCCATCTTTTAGTGTTTCCACTTACAGAGCAATGATAATGAAATTTAATGAGCTCAACAGGGAGCTGAAAGGATTAATTCAGCATCATTTGCAGAGGTGTTTAGATAGTGGGAGGTATTATTATTAGCAAGTTAGACAATAGATGAAAGAATAACAGCAGCAGCACCCACAGGCTTCCCACTTTTCTTCTTAAATACTGGAAGGTAAATGTTGCTTCTCCCATTGTAACAGTAATAGGGGAAATGGAAACATGCTGAGGAAAAATGACCAGCCCAAACCCCCAGAATAAGCAAGGCAAACTCTAACAGACTTATATGATGTTATGTTCCCTTCCTCTACAGTCTTTGGTTTTACCATTTTAAAATACAAATCTCAGTGTTTTACTGCAACAGATCAGAATGCCAGTACTAGGCAATGTAGCATCTCTTTTAATGGCACTGCACATCAGGCACTATGTACATTTATTTAAAATCCTTCTCACACTCTGCAGCTCAAAGTTTTGCCAGCTTGGTGGCTTTCATGTCAACGTATTAATCCATATTACACAGGGCTTCCAATCAGACTACGAAGGCCAGACTTGCAACAACCTCTTTAACATAGCTGGGACGGCAGATATCAGGAAAAGTTCCTAACACCCTTGACAAGAGACACCAGCTTATTGAGCCATGGGACAAGAAGATATTTTATTCTATGATCCTGATATGCCGAACAATTTTCAACTCCCTCATTCATTAGTAACATGGTTTCACCTAGGAAACTGCTCTGTGAAACCTACGACTACTTACCTGTGGGGTGCAAAGGACTTTCAGTGCCTTCCGGACACTTCCCACGCGACCACAGATGTCAAAAGACTGCAACAAAGACATTGAATTTTAGATGTTTTTCACAAAATGTGTATGCGTGTATACAGTTCAGAAACTCAGGACACACATGGCAGAGTTTTTGCAAATGGATTCTCAGTGGGAACAAAGATCCTCGATAACAATGGTGCCAAAAATATTTCATGGTGATTGTGAAATATGTAGTAAAGGTGAATCGATGGTGCAGAAAGGTAGCCAAAAAATAATAAAAAAAAAAAGCTGTGGTAATAATGGGTTGCATATCAGGAACTTTAAAGTACAAAAAGAGATCATGGGGTACTGGTAGGGTAAAGTGCCCACCCTCCCTAGGTGAGAAAGGGCTAAAATGGACCCATTCCCATCCTGAGTCCCTGAGAAGCCCAGAAATAAGGCTAGAGGACATTGTGGTTATCCTGCGAGAGAGGGAAGGAGAGGCTACCTTTTTACATGGAAGAGGTAAGAAACTGCTTTCTGCAGCCTCTGGAGAGGAGGATTTCCAGGGCTGTGGGGCTCTGCCACACACTTTGATACTTCAGGGCCCAGATGATATTAAAAGAGAAGGAGTGGGAATTGCCTGTCCTGCTGCAGGGACAGATTTAGTGATTAAATACTATCAAGAGAAGAAAAGCCTGAGGAATGTGAAGCAGGACCGAGGCTGGCTTGCTCCTATCTGCCTAAAGAGTGAGAAACTTTAAATGCCTGGAAGGGAATGAGCTACCAGCACCTTGGTGCTTGCACACAGCCAAAGATGGCCAAGAGCAGGGACAGCACCAGGTCCTTCTCCTTCCCCCTCCCTGCACTGCCCAGCAAATATGATGTAACTGCATCTGGAGAGCAGTGCTCCTCATTACAGACTAAAAGCAGTTCAGAGAAGGGCAGAAAATGAGCCTGCAGAAAATGATTTCTGAAAAGAGACTGAAATACATAAATATTTACAGCTTGGCGAAGCAATACCTAAGTGTGGGGAAAAGATGATAAACTTCCTACAAATATCTGGGGGCTTAGCAAGAGAGCAGACACACAACATCCTTCAAGTGAGGACAGAGTACTACTACTAAAAGGGAAAACAGCTTGGAAACCTAATCCAATTTGCCATCTTCCCTGTCTGCTGGCAGGATGCAGAGAGAAAGATACCATGAACTAGACAAGATATAAAGATTGGGCAAAGAACAGCCCTGCATTAGTTGGGAAAAGGGCCAGATGACATAACGGGACCTTTCCATTTCTAACCTGAGTGAGGAGCAGCCTGGAGGGCAGGAGAAGATGTGGTGCAGAGTATGCAGAGTTGTAGTGGACTAGCAGCACAGAGGCACCAAAATGCTTGGGGTTGGCTTTCTTTTTTTTTTTTTGCTAGCATGATTAAGTGGGCTCACTGCAGGGAATGCCAATGAGATCATCATGCAATAGACGTGGAATCAAATGAAGGCACCAATAATGCTTCCAGTCAGCATGTAAAAGGCTCCCAGGGTCCTTCCAGTAATGCTTCCAGTCAGCAACTAGCACTTGAGGCTGCCGACTGCTACAGACTTTTTATTTTCTAACACGGACAGGGATCAGCTCTCTCCCACAGTACTGTTGACAGCTTTTTCTGGTTGCAATGCTTATAACAGGACTTTTAACACCTTTCCCCTGGTTCTGATGTCTCCGATTCTCCCAGTCCATTTCACCCCCTTCAATTTTATTTCCCCTGGAGTTTCCCATACCCCCCAAAAATGCATGTTTCACTAGTTCCTTTAACATCCCTTTGCCCCCCATGCACTGAAGACTACATTGCATCAGTTATCTTTCTAGCAATAGGACTACAACAGCTGGGTTCAGTGCCTGCTCTCTTGTCAATGGAAGAGCTATTGTAGAACTAATTGCCATCATACCCCTTCGAACTAGGCTGAAGAGCATGTGTCTGAGGTAGGGTTCAACTCAGCCTGAAGAAAGCAAACACCTCCTGTTATACCACTTGGTCATTTTCTCCCCCTCAATACCACTCCTACACTCAGTCAAATGCTTCTGTCCAGGACAGGGAAATAAAAGACCTGGATGCCACTACTTATGAACATCTGGGATCTCTTCACCAAAATCAGAGGTTCATGTCAGAGACACCAAGAGAGCTCCCGCTAGCTGCACTATGTGCAATCTTCAGAAAGCCAAGTCTGCTCTTTGTGTGGGGAAAGGGGACACAGCCCTAGCTAAGCCCTGGATGTTTGCCAGCAGCACAGAAGGTCTGAGTGCCAAATTGGCTTCTGTGGTTTTTCTAATGTGGTTTGTGGCTTTGCTAATGTGGACTCCTTTGGGTATATTTTCAGTGTCTCAGGCAAGGAATTAGACCTGCAGCTCCTGTGATAGTAGAAGGGGTGCTCATACCTAGTATTTCATGACCTGCATTGGAAGAGTGAGCTCCCATTACTCCTGCTTTTCTCTCTCACTTCCAAGCAAAGTCCCCAACAGGGACAGGTCTAACCCTAACCCATACACAGTTGTAGTACTAAGTTACCTCCATACACCAACACAGGACAGTAATATTCCTGGACAACAGAGAAAGCATCAAATCAATCAATACAGGACTGCTTGTACCTATGTATAAGTGTCCTGAGTGCATTAATATGCCTTCATGGTCCTCATGAACTTCACCTGGGGTCTCCACCCCACACACCCTACCCATGGGCTCAGAAGCTCTATTTAAGCTCAGCTCTGTGCCTTCAGTTTCTCTTTAAGCTGTGCTGTAGGAATGTTAGTTTCCAGTTCAGCTGTAAGTGTACTTACCTACAGATCCTAATTATCTTGGTTTATCAAGTCATGGAGTAACTTCCAACCTTGACCATGGGTCTGTCTCATTACGATAGCTACACCCAGCAATCACGGGACTATGTCTGACCCTGGTTGCCTTCCTCTGATCATGACCTGTGGATTAACTTTCTGCTGTTATCTTGTACCTGCTTCACCACAATATATGTACCTGAAGATTTGGGCTCCTCAGCCCTAGCCGGTGAGGCCCTTATCCTGCCACCTGTGTTCTGCTCAGCTCCCTTTCTCCCAGGGAGAAGCTGGCCCCCACTGCTTCTTGATACTGAGGTGATTTCTCCAGATGCAATAGGCAGCACATAGAACTGCAGGTAAACATCCCTTCTGCAGGTGTTCCTTCATTTTCACAAGAAGGGCTGCCAGAAAGATCACCTGAAGTCTGCCTGACCCCTACAAGGCCAGATAGGCATGCAGGGGTGGGATACTGTTCTCCAGAAGAGATTCAGACAACAATACTTTTGAAAGGGACAAAAATCCTCTCCTGTAGCTCAGAATAGGAAATGTGTAGCTAAGAGTAAGGATGAGTGTGTGGGGAACCACACTAGTTTCATATGTCTATTATTCTGGCAGTATTTGCTCTGTTTCTGGTTTGACTTGGATGCAATGGGTCTGTGACCATCTTGCTTCCCATGACCTCCTCTGCTTATCTCTATAAAAGCTTTAAATTCCTCTGCAGCAGGGTTTATACGCCCCATTTCTGTACATATACAGGCATATCTCAGATAAGATATAGTTTGACTTTACATGGTTCAGTAACCCATTAGCCTCTTGGAGCTCTTTTCAGCTGAGATATTTTCTCTCAGTTCTTCAGTCCCCCCCAGTTCCTTTCTCCTAGGGTGAGACAAGCATCAGAGGTGCAGCAAGCTAGACTCACTTGGCTTTTCTCAGAGCTTTCTCAGAGGAATGGAAACCAGGTCTATCTTTTGCTTCAGCTACTGCTGTGCCTAGGGCAGGAATATTAGTTTCCAGTTCAGCCATAACCAAACAAAAGACAGCAACCCTAGGCAGAGCTGAACACATGTAATTAGAAATACAGCTGTTTCTAGAGCTCAGATTTGTGACTTGCCTAAGTCAGTCACACCTATTCATTTACAATTTTACAGGCAGACTCTGTGTTTTTTTAAACTCCTCGCTTTTGACCAAATATCAATGGCATTTGTCACTGAGATCCTGGACCTGTTTCAGCCACACCAGGACCTAGACTGGGGCCAGAACTATCTGTTTTATCTAGGCAGGCCGTGGAAGTCCTTTACTCTGCCTGCTGCACTCAGTACTGTGAATGACAGAGTACCTATTCTGCCTCAAAAGATAGAGACTTAGAAACATAACTGTTACAACCCTCCATTTCAGTGCTGAATCTAGAAGTCTGGAGATAGCTAACCCCTCTTCTGATACTGGTCCCCCAAGGCTCCACTCCCATTCTCTTCTAGCCTTCATAGAAAGGGATTAGAAAGCAGCAATGACTTCATCAGCCTGATGCAACACTGCATGAGCAATCACACATCTTTCTCTAGCTCACCAATGCCCACATAGTGGTAAAGCAAAATATTTTGACAACTGAAGCACAGGGTGTCCTCAGCTGCTGCAGCTTTCCTTCCTAAGTAGTGATAGCAACCATTTAAAGGTATATTTATTCCCCTCAGCTGTGCTTCTTGCTCTGCTCTTGCTACAGATATTAATTGAGGTGGTACTCACCTTGCAGAGGCTATACAGGATGATCAGAATCCCTCCTAGGAAGTAGCTGCTGGATGGGTCATCTCCCATGATGTATTTATACCACAGCTGGATGGGGACAAGGGATCGGAACAACTGGCTCAGCTCTTCAATAACCAAATAAAACTTTCCCTTTAAAAAAAAGTGATTTATGGTTACTATCAGGAAATCAAAAGAGCATTTAACAGGTGCAGGGCTTGAAGTTTATAAGACTTGTGTTCACTGTCTATCTATGCACTTTGTTAAATGGTGCAAAAACCAATGTATTCATAAGATACATTTTTCTTTGCAGCCATCTAACCCAGTGCCAGGAAAGGATAACCCATATCACTGTTTCTTGGTGTTCCTCTTGTTCTTTGCCTTATCCAGCTATTGTTTAAAACTTCTGAGTCACAAACTTTTAGAGCAGGTTCTGAATATATACCTCTTTGCATATCTGTACAGTGCTGCAGAGTGTTAGCAGTAGAGGTTAAGGCTTACAGGGATTAATATGTAGCTACTATAAATAATGAGAAAGGGAATGCAAAAGAGGTCTTTTACATGCTATACATTTTACATGCTATACATTTTACATGCTATACATCTTCTGAAGGTTCAGGGGTTTCAATGTAAGATGACACTGGTATTCCTGACAACATTGTAGATCACCCAATAAATCAGATTAATTACCTATTTCCCAATGTCCTTCCCCTTCTACTCTGGTATTGCAGTGCTTACAGTACACAGATAAGGTTGGCTCTGAAAAACCATCAGGGCATTTTAAACTCAAAGATGCCAAACCTTCCTGGGGACCTTATGGAAGGAAAGTGTTTGTGTGAAGCATGCCGGTGGGAATGTTTCCTGCAAAAGACTCAAAGATGCGATCACATCCTTTGCAAATCTTTGCCAAAGCTGTTCTTGCCATTCTGGTGTTCACTCCAATTAGAAAGCTTGCCTTCCTTGAAGGCCACTTGCAAGGTAATAAAATCCCTCCTGGCTTGCCACAGCCATGGGGTACAACTGAAATTTTCCTACAACACAATCTCTATCTTAAAGCACCTAAAACTAGGATTGACAAACTGGCTAAATAAGACTATCTAATTTAGGGTCAAGGAAGGTATTTGTTCCGCCCCACATGGCTTAAAAGGAGAACAGCGACAGTGGAGTAGGTCAGGGCAAGCTGTGAGTCAGAACTATGTTTAAACTGCAATGACGTTATCCAGACTGATTTTTTTTTTGATATGTCAAAATTCTTTTATTTGATAAGATCAGGGAGAAGGGGAAATTCCCCTGGAATTTTGCTGTGTTGTCCTAGTTAGCTTTGTCATCAGTGATGTCATCACAGGTCAGTTGTTAATTGGTGAGATTTGGAGAGGGGATTAAGTCCTCCCCGGTCCGCGAGGCTAGCAGCAGCCAGCGCCCTTCCCCTGTGTCTCAGAGATGAGATCACTCGGCAGGCCATCCTGCCGTACCGAACAAATCGAATCCTTCAGAGAGCTCTGGCATTCTCATGATCTCATATCCCCCCCGGGACAAGGAGTGAGGTCACACCAGCAGTTGCTAACGGACCTGGGCTGCTTTCTTCCTCTCTCCCCCAATCCCCTCCTTTTTGCTAATCCCAGGTGGCATCACATAGCAAAAATGTAACAGCACCAATCTGGGGTCCTAAATGCAAGCAATTTATTAAATTAGCACAGAGGGCTCTATCCAGCCTCGTGCTTCAATACAATCATCGTTTATTTCTGGAGCCCTTGTGACAGAGGGTCGCAGTCTGCTAATGACTACGCTGTCACTTCCTTCCCTTCACACAGGCAGCTCTCCACCTCCCCCTCCTCAGCCAGCTCTGATGAAAGCTACCAGCAAGCTAGAGGCAGCAAGCTGCTTGCTTTCTGACTCCTTCCTCCCAACAGGCTCTCACTCAGCTTTTACTTAGCCTCGCTTCCCTAGCAGGCTGGGCTGGGACAGGTCACTGCTTACTCTCTCATTGCATCAGATAGAACTTCTGGATCCAGCATGCGAGGCGCCTGCGAGCTCCTTCCTCTGAAGCCTGAAATCAGGGCAAAGCTGAAACTCTTCTAACTCAAAGCACTGACACACTGAAACACTGGAGCCCATAGCACGATGTAAGGAAAGGGGGGGTCACAGACTGCAGAAGTGGAAGAGTGGGGGCTCTAAAATGAGCGTGCAGCAAGTAACAAATTTCAATTCTTTTTAGCCACAAAATGTCCATACCTTTGTAAAGCTTTCCAAATTCCTTTCTGTTATGATGCGAACCTTGTTTTCATTGGTAACTGCAAGATACTGGGATTTCTTAGCAGCTAGACACTTAACGCCCTCACAGGAGTGCGGCTGAACCTTTCAGTGGAGGCATCCTTCCACCCAGCCTATTACCACCACCCAGCTGACCGTTTAGGAGAGGTCTTTTGCTAACCTTAGAGTGATTACAGCCAGAAGGAAGGAAGCAATACAAGGACAGCTGAGCAGCATTTAAAAGAGAACTACAGCTCCAGTAAATACTTACAAAAATAAGGCTTGTCAAGCATGTCAGTGCAACACCAGCCCTTTTTTAAGCTAGGAAAAGTGCCTAGAAAATCAGAAGTAATTCTGCAAAGGGCTGTGCCAGGAATAAATGGGGTCTTCTGAGCCAGAAGCTTAGAAAACAAGGTTGTAACCTACAATTTCATCAGCAGAATTTAGCTTTCTAACAGCAGTAACTCACTGTTAGCAGCACCCATCATTTGTAAATGCACCCAATACTCCTTTCTGTCTTTGGTTCTCCAGCTTTACTATATCTTGGCTATCTAGACTGAAGTTTTTCAAGCTAAATACTTGTTTTAACCTGCATTTTGTCTGAGAACTTCAACCTAAAGCATTTCAGCTAGTTCTCATCCACATTAGGAAGAACTATTATATTAAGCATGACTACAATTATTTCTCCTATGCACCTCTGATTTGGAACAACTTGAGATAAGGATAGGGCTGCTTCTGTTAGGTGACTTTTCCTATTCCATAAAAATCCATGTAAACCTAGGCACTCTATGGAGTGTGATGCATGTCTGAATTGTGCAGGACCCAGTCCTGGAGCAAGCATATCATCACACTGGACTACAGACTAAACAGGGTATTAACTGAAATTATAGTTCTCCATTGGGTAGAGGCAGATACCAGAACAAGCCTTGGCTTTGGTCTCATTAAGCCCTTGCAACAGGTTGGAATTAAGCCTGAGTAAAATGAAAGTACACTGCTGAACCTCTGTAGGGTCAGTTACTGCAAAAGCTGTCAGGCTACTGCTGTCAAACACTTCATTAGCACAAGCAGTGAAGGACTGTGCTGTGGATCTAATTATTACTAATGCTGCTGATGAGCCATGTGATGCCACATGGTGAGATTTGTGTTTTTTTCCAGAATGCTTTGTTTAAAAACTAAGTCAGTGACTTGCATAACCCTCCCTTTTCCTCTACCTCAATCTAATTAAAAGACAATTTCTATACTTTAAATCCAGCACTGATTTCGGAAGAGCAGAATTCAGGATTTTCATACAATCTCAATCTTCCTTCTGTAGATGCAGTCTTATATAGTCTGTAACAACGTGACCACTGTTTTCACAGAAGGTGAGTGGTACTCATTAAGCATGTGACTTTACTGTTTTGTTATACACTCATTAGATGATGGCAAATCTGCATCTTATCGCTTCGTGCTATTCAAGCTCTGAGTAGAAAATTACTAAAGGTCCCTGAGTCTCTTTTTATGACATGACCACTGTAGTATAAGACTTTCAGAAAGTTTTTTTGCATTGTTGGCTGACATAAGGGGCAGCTATTATCCGCTTCTTCTAAATGAAAACTTGAGACACAGGAAGGGTAAGGTTAAGGTAAGGTTGGTTTTGGTGTTCAACCCGAGATGTCTGGGATTAGAGATTTTAATATATCCAATTACCTTTAAAACCACTGACTTCAGTTTCCAGCTGTACATGGCTTTCCTAAAATCACATAGGAATTATTTGGCAAAGAAGAAGATGGAATTTAATTCTCCAGTGTAGCATTCAACTTTAACCTACAGAGTGTTTTTCTTCTTCCAATGGTCTCTTTGTTCTCTACATACTTTCCAGTTTCTACACCAGCTTCTTTCAATATACCACCTTGCTCCATCTGTGGGGCACAGTACACCGTGTTTGGTGATGGATGAAGAGGTCTTACAGAAAAATAACATGAAATCACATAATTAAAAAAATGAATTGCAACATATGCAGTGCCAAAGGGGGGCAAATTACAGCTGCAGAAGCAATGCTAATTTCCACAAAGCCTGACTATTGATGTTGTAGTCTTATTTGACATAAGGCTTTGTAAAAGTGTGTATGTGCCTCACAGAAGGAAATGGAGAATGGCATGCTAAGGTTTTACATGGCAGAATTAAAATGGGATGTAAGAAGTGAGACAAGTTGCAATGAGGCAACTGTAAGTTGTGATTAGCACTCAAGGGAAGATCCAAGTCTCACTTGTTCTGCTGCCAGCAGCATTAGGACATATACTGAAACAGGAAGATGCTAGAAAAACTGAGACCTGCTGGCAATTTGGATCAGAGGAGAGCAGGCTCTGCTGAGATTTCAGGTCATACTGCCAATATCAGAAAGTGTTGGGTAGGAGCAATAAACAGCACTGTGGCACAGAGGGTGCTGGTGAAAATCATTGAATCATGGAATGGCTTGGGTTGGAAGGAACCTTAAAGTCCATCCAGTTCTGACCTCTCCTGCCAAGGGCAGGTATGTCACCCACTAGGTCAGGTTGCCCAAAGCCTCATCCACCCTGGCCTTGAACAATTCCAGGGATGGGGCATCCACAGCTTCTCTGGGCATCCTGTTCCAGTGCCTCACTACCCTTATAGGAGAGAGTTTCTTCCTTATACCTCATCTAAATCTACCCTCTTTCAGTTTAAAGCCATTACTCCTTGTCCTGTCTCTATACCCCCTGACAAAGAGTCCCTCTCCCCAGCTTTCCTGTAGCCCCCTTTAGGCACTGGAAGGCCTCTATAAGGTCTCCCCGGAGCCTTCTCTCCTGCATGCTGAACAATCCCAAGTCCCTCAGCCCATCTTTGTAGGAGAGGTGCTCTTGTCAACCAACACCCCCAGGTCCTTCTCCTCTGGGCTGCTCTCAATCCATTCTCTGCCCAGCCTGGATTTGTGCTTGGGATTGCACTGGCCCAGATGTGGGACCTTGCACTTAGCCTTGTTGAACCTCATGAGGTTGCACAGGCCCACCTCTCAAGCTTGTCCAGGTCCCTCTGGATGGCATCCCTTCCCTCCAGCGTGTTGTCTGCAAACTGAGAAGCAATTTCAAGTTGCGGCTAGAGGGACTGTGAGATTTTATAGTTAGTGCAGTGCTTCTGAAAGTCATACTTTAGATCGCTTAAACTGGAAAGTTAAAATTTGAAGGCAGTTAAGAGCAGTGTTTCTTCTGAAAAAATTAGTAGCTATGAATTTCAAAGCCTGGTAAGGAGAGGGATGGGAAAGAGTCCCAGTTCCTCAGAACTTAGTTGCATGCTTTAGTTAGTTCTTTAATCCCTTCCTTTCATCTCTGGGATGCCACATCTGCTGTAGGCTTCAAGAGGGAAAAGCAGCCCTCACACAGTTCCTATGGTCTAGAGGATCAAGGCTCAGATTATTCTACAAGAAGAGTGAATCGTTTCTGAGTGAGTTTCCCCCCAAAGAGCATCCAAGATCATCAAGGAGAGGACAGGCCTATCTATTGTCACATGTTGGAGAAGATTAGGATTAATTAATAAATCTTACTGACCTTTTTTGTAACACATCACTTATGTACCAATTCCCAGTGCTTGTGTGACTTGTTTTAATGCTTTTTCATTAGCAGCATCTAGAGGACTCAAATACTCCAAGTGACTTTTTTTTTTCCCCTCATGAAAAAACATACTAACCACCTTCTTGTTAAATGACTGATACATATCTGGTCCTGTGATGAAAGAGGGGCTGCCAGGACATTAGAAGGCTGTTGCTATCACCACTGCAACTAACTCAAACCCCTTGTGGCATCTTCTCTTAATATAAGCATTCGGGAAGAGCCTGAAGCCTACAGGAATTGCAAGCTGCTCCAGCTTGCCCTCCTTCCCCACGAGCCATTAGGATGGGCCTGTTCTATGTGGTGGGTTGTTCTACATGAATGCTGTGTGCAAGATGAGCTGGTTGCTCAAGGAACATAAAACCTCTGCACGTGCAAGCTGTTTGTACAACTCATTGTGTGATGAAGGGTGGGTCAGTCTGACCAGTGAGAGAGGCAGGGACCCATGATTTTGAACCGTGGTATCCTGTGATGTTGAGCTCTGAGAGGAGATGGAAGCAGGCTGCAGAAAAGTCCTAATCACTGTAAAGTAAATGCTCATTCTCCTTACAATAACTATGTAATTATACATGACTGTGCACTGAGAAAGAAACATGATAACTGAAGTAACTCATGCTCATGCTCTGCTCTAATGTGGAAGAGCACTGGGGCTACTCAGAATTAAGCCTTACTAGCTTCAGACTCAGAATAAAGTTACCACTGATCAGCTGCATGGTTATGCTTTAAGATTTGCTTCAGTTGAATGATCACATTCCCTTGTTCAGAAGATGTTCTGGTATTTCTTTCAAGTCCAAAATGCAGCTTCAGAAGGAATATGGAAAGCTTAATGTGCTAGTTTCCATGGTAGAGCTGTAAGCATCCCATGCTAGGAAACATGGGGTGCTCCTGAAAAAGGTGTTTAGTCCTAAGTCCAAGTGCAAAACTATGTAAAGTACGGCTGTCACACACAAACCAAGTATTCCCCGAATGGATTTGCTGAGATAGTACTAAAAAAAAAATAAATAATAAAAAAAAATAACAAGCAACCAACAAATAAGAAAACAAGCAACTATTTCCATAGATGCAGTGAGCAGGCAATGATGCTAATATGTACACTTGCCACTGATGCAACTTGAACAGCATATAGAAAAAACATCATGAGTAATGTCAGTATCACCGCAGACTTGAGAAAAACTAATTTGCATTGTCTAGATGCACCTTTCAAACAAAAAGTCATGAGTATTTATTCAAATAGTAACTTCATGCTACGTTTTCAACAAATTTTATTTTCCTTATGAATTTTTAACTTTCTGGAAACGGAGCTCGGATTCCCTAATGTTGTACTTGGCTGCACACCTGTACTGAACATGCAAAGAATATTCTTACTCAGGGCTTTTTTTATGCACCAACCATTAAGATTATTGGAAATGAGTGTCTTTGGTATGTGACTTTCTCTCCTGTATATCCAAGGTTCTTACATAGTTTTTTTTTGTTTTGGTTTTCCTTCTCTACTCCCTCCCCCATGTCTCACTCCATTCCTCAGGATATCAGTTTAGATTACTGACAGCAGCATGAGGAGGGGATGGGAGACTTACGGGCACCTGGGATTTCCTAAACAGAAATCTTTGGCAAATGTCTTTTTATTATTTATTTCCTTATTTTTAATTCCACCCCTCTCAAGCTGTCATTTCTTACCAGTGAAAATGAAAAGCTGCCATTTATGTGTGCACAACAATGGAGGCCTCTGCAGGCCACATGGCTCCTGCAGTTTAATTTACTTTAATTCATTTTATATTGAACCAAATGATCTTATTTGCTGTTTTTGATGGAGAGCCTTCAACATGCAGGGTGGGAGCCAAGCCCCTCTCCCAAAGAAATTATGAGCCCAGCTGCTATTAAAACTTGTACCCAGCTTTGAAGGGTACACTGCAGCTCATGGGGGAGGAAGGGAAATCTTTAGCCACAGGTATGCTCCTTCTCCCACAACCTCCCTCTGGCTGCAGAGGTACAAGATCAGCCTGATTTGGGTTACCTTCCTTTTTCTGCTGCTTTTCTCCCCCCTGCTCAAGCCACTCTTTCCCTGCCTTCCAGCCTGATTGCAGTCTTAGATGCAGTCTTAGTCTTACACTCTTGGCACCTCTGTTTTTCCAGGCTAGTTTAGAACCTAGGAAACTCTGGGATTTTCTTAACTTTTCTATTTTCCCTCATTCTTTGGTTGGGTTGCCTGCAGAGATATTTCATATCTGAGATATTCAGCTTGGAGAACTACGGGTAGACATAGCAGTCTTCATGCTTCATATTCCAGCACTAAGTATAATTTTGGTTCCTGACAAGGATTTTTTTGGCCCAGAATGATGTGTACTGCTGCCTGTATTCAGATTCAAAAAGCAAATCAAAGAGATTCTGCCTTTTAATGTTAACTTGCTTTTTTTTCTCAGTTATAGCATCGGATCAGGCTTAAGTAAACCTCACTTCCATTGCTGAAGGGAAGTCTCTTTGCTTTTTCCTTTTAAATCTGTACTGGATCCACGGTGGTTCTTGATGTGATGGGGCCATATTAAGAGTACATGACTCAGGTACATTAGACCGGGAGAACTGAGTGTGCTAGTCTGTATTTTTCATATGTTCACTGTCAAAGTGAAAAAATGCATCTGAGCTAAGTGGAGTTTGGTCCTATTTTCACTATTTTCATTAATGACCTTAAGCTTACTCTGTTCCATCATTATCAAATGTGCAGTTCACACTAAAGTAGGAAACACATTGGGAAGAATTATAATGCAAAAATCATCTTGACAGACTAGAGAAATGATCTGGAAAACATGGGGGTAAAATTCATTAAAGAAACACCAAAGACAGCCCAGCAGAGAACAATAATAAAATGAAAGTTCTGGAATGAAGGAGTGTCTGAGGAAAGACTCAATTGGGTTTGCTTCTTCTACATGGAAGAACTAGTTTTATCCACATAAAAAAAAAAAATATGAAAAAAAACTAAATATTTCCTGGAAAAAAAAAACAAACAACACCTTATATCTCTACCCTACAAATAAAGTTTACTTCTCCAAAAGCTTGTTACCTGCCATGATTAAGCAACAACCATCCAGAAGTTCACAAGCTACTCACTAGGCTTCAAGCAGAAATGCTACTGCAAGCATTTGGGGAGGAAAACAGCAATTTTGGCAAACATTAAGACAGCAGATGGCAAATACCTTGGTAAGAATTTGGTCAAGTTAATGTCTGAAGTGCATCAGAACTGTTTTAACTCAGAAAATACTTCTTCTAAAAAGAATTCATCTGAAAAATAAGATGTGTAGTATTGTGCTGGCCTGTAGAAGCAAGCTAGGTCACCAGGTTCCAGGAAAGAGCTCAGCTACATGGTTACCAATTACAATTTCCATGGCATCCTGGGGTTCTCTTGGAGCTCTCCCATCCCAGTTTGATCTTACTTAATTTGTTACACCAGATCTCATCCCTAGTTGGCTTAATGGATGCAGTGTAGAGGGTGGGATAAAAAATAAATCCAGATCCATAGCAGTAGGTAACAACAGTCTCAGATGTCAAGGGACAGTGAGACCATCAACAACATCCTAAGACAAAAAGGGACTTAAAAAAAGTGAGAAATATTGCAATCCAGAAAAAGGTATTAAAAATGAAGCATCTGTGCTCTGAGTCATTATAGGCCCGTGACAGATGTGATCTTACCAGCCTCCCACTGTAGCTGCAAATAAAGACCCCTTCTCTTTCTTCTTTCCCGACAAGGATTAATGAGTACTTGGGATAGCTCTCAGACAAGCAAGCAAAGGCTGTGAACCTTTTCCAATGCTGCAATTTATCTTGGGAAGACTATTCACATCACTTTTTCCTCCCCTCCCCGGGCTGGATTATGCTCTGACCTAGCACATTAATCTCCCCAAATATAATAATAATAATAGAAGAAAAAAAAAAGGACCTGGACATTCGCCAGAAATAAATTAATAACCATCTCAAATAGCCCTGCTGTGCAGGAACAAACTGCTCAACTCCCCTGCCACCCATGTCATTTGTAAGCAAAACTATTCCCAGTTTAGATATCCCCTTAAGTGCCCTGCCTGAGACTTTCTGCAATTAATGATAGTATCTTGCATCTATACAGTGCCTTTCATCCAAACACTTGTCAGAAAGTTTCGTTATCAAATGCACATTGCTACCTTTGCCACTGATATGGTGACACTACTAAGTGGAAGAAGGGACAGCATGACAGGTCTGTGAAGAGTAAAAAAAAAATATTTATTTATATATGAAAGGGTAACGAGAGAAAGTGTAGTGAGAAAGTTTCAAAAGTTAGGCTTGGTCTACATATAATATTGTATGTATTTAAGTCTTTTAACTGTTTACTTCTAATATTTCTTCATCCACTTTGTGTGGCACAAGTAGTTTCAATTTAATATTGCTACTTTTTTGACCCAAGTGGAAACCCAAAGAAATCACCATTTGCCTCTTCTTTCTATCAAGCAGAAATCTGTGCTTCAAAAATATCTGTTGACAAAGACTGCTCAGAAAACAAGACTTAGAACGTCAACCAGCAATGCAGTTGTCTCACTGCTAGCACTCATTCCTTCTCAAACAATGTTTACTTCTCTTTCTCTAGACTTCAATCACTTGCTGGCATTATCAAATCCACGCTCAGGTCTGCAATTTTTGAAAAACAAAAACTTAGCCAGGTGACTCTGCTAAAGTTTTAGCAGGTATTTTCTTATTTTTGTCCTTCCACACACATTTCTGTCTGTATATGTTGTAAAGGTATCAGATTATCAAAGACAAATATCCATACACCCAGAAGAGAACAGGCTCTTACCTTTGACTTAACAGCTAGGATGATCTTAGGCAAGGCAACAATTAGGCATTTCAATGCAATGGTGAGATACTTCAGCACAAAGTCCGTGATCCCCACGATCCACATCAGATCAAAGAAGTCCAGTCTCTCAAGGTTGGGTTTCAGAAATATAAGGCTGAAAGGCATGACAACAAGGTTCAAATACCAATGAGGAGAACCTCACTTAGGCTTCTTGATACCAGCTCTATCCACTGCTGCCCAAAGAAGGCCTAGAAAATCCACTGAACTTCAGTGAAGTCCTCAGGGGCAACAGGAATGAGACATGCAAATTAATCTCACAGTTCCTCTGGGCCTCTTGCCTTTGTCTGTTCTTGCCCATTTCTACTGAGGTCAGCAGGTTTGCCCACTATCAGCAAACAAGACTCAAACACTTACAAAATATGTTTTTGAGACTGCAATCTTCAAAACATACAATCCTCACCAGAAAAGAGCCTCTGGTCTAACCACAGTGCCTTTAGTCCATAGGCTTGCTCTTTCAGGCCTGACTGTGAAGGTTTTTCCCTTGAAGTCTCAGTCATCAGCAGTCTTTGAACAGGAAAGTCTTGGACAACTTAAGTCCACCGTGTCTTTCTCCTCTGAGGCTCGCTGACTAGAGCTACTTTCAGGGGCAGCAGTCTCTAAAGCTACTCGTGCATGTGAAACAAGCGGGTGACAAAGGAAGCGTGGTATTAGACAGAACTCTGGCAGAACTTGAGGAGGGTCATGCTCCAACAGTGGCTCACTGGGCTGTGTTAGTTAGCAACTCTTACCTGAACCAAATCTCCAGAAAGGTAGCATCCCTTACATAACGCTACTGACTGCGCTGAACATCTGGCCTTTAAAGAAGGGGAGTCCAGGACAGCACAACTGCATGTAGCCATGGGCAGGAGCTACTGACCTGAGCAGCAGTGAGGTCTGGACCCTACTCAGACTGAAAGAATGGGATTCCTGTTCAGGATATTTACCTACCAAAGCCTAATGGTAGAAAGCAAAAACTTAAAAAATATAAAAGGAAAGGTAAGATAACCAACCCAGAACAAAAAGCCTGAGCATGAATTTAAAATACTCACAACACTGGCACAGCACAACAGGTAAAATTAAATCCTAAAAACAGAAACAGAATCAGACACTTTACTACTATCCGTGCACTAAAAACAAGCAAAAAGTAAATAAATTAGGAAATGAAAAACAGATGAGAAAGAAACAAAATGAAAGCAGCTATTTCTCACAGGCCTGCCTCGTGCATGGGCACAGGTGCCCACACAGCAAGCAACAGATCCGCTAGCCCGAGCATGGCACATCATGCACCACTAGATCACTTGCAGGAATGGCACTTTTCAGTGAAGCCATTGCCCAGACTGTTCACAGTTAATAAACTATGTACTAAACAATGCATAGGATGGCCCCAAATTGCTGAAACCCTTTTATTGTAGGAGACCTATCTTTTATTTTAAACTGTGCCCATTCATCCGTTTAACCTTAACCCACTTCCTAAAGCCACACTGTTTCCCTGTGGTGCAAATAAACTTCCTAAAGCCTTTCTGCCGTATCTCTTTCTTCTCTTTCATTCCCTCCCGCAAACCACATCACAACCCCATAGTTCACTATCTCTCATTCTAACCCACGCATACAAGACTTCTCATCTCTCCCTTTTCCTGAAAGCATTTACACGCACTGCTTTCCAGTGATCAAACCCAAAATTGTTAGGGACAATTCCACAAGGTACCAGTGTTGTTGGCCCTTGACTCTTTCACTGCACAGACAGCACTAATGGGAAGAAGCTGAGAAGCAATGAAATAAATGAGAGAAAAAAAAAATGCTCAAGAGCCATCTAACCACAGCCCAACTGATGCATACTATGCACAGTGTATTTTCCAGGAAATATTTTCAGTCTGAATTTCTAAGTCACCTTCAACGGGACTGAGTTTTAATTGGGAAGATAATCAATATGGTTTTAACTAGTAGTATCAAAACTACTTTCTCAAGTAACTAGGTTTGATAATTGCTCTCTTTCTTTTTATTTATTCTGCTAAGGTCCCCTTGCTTAAGTATCTTTGCTTCCTATTTGTCATTTAATCCCTCCTTTACAACGAGCAGGGATAGTACTCAGCCATATCCATGGATACTAACTTTTTTTGTACGAGAGAACCACTTCAGTCAGCATTTTAAAGTGGAGACTATCTTAATTACACCAGACTCAGATGCCTCCAAGCCTGAGTACAATGAGGTAAAATACTACTACTTTATCTCCAGTTTATCTCCAGTAACAGACTAAAAGCTGGATAGACTGAAAAGAAAAAATATTACAGGAAAAGTAAAAACAGCGGATCAATTTCTTATCTGCTTCCAACACCTGCTCTTTACGTTCAGTCACAATGGTCAAAATGGAAATTTAGAAGTCCAGTTCTACAAAAGTATCCGTCCTGCTTTGATACATGAGAAAGTGGCAAGGGTACATGTTTCAACCAGAAACTGTAGCGTATCATCATAGCTGGCCCATTCAGACCTGGTTATGCCATTTATCGACAGGAGCACAGTCCACTGGTAAAAGTGCCACACATTCTTTTCCTCCATTGAAAGCTATTACAAAAACCTAACAAAGACAGCAGACACCTGAAGTTCTTTCTCTCCCTGGCAGTCATCACCTGCTTCCATCATGTACAATGTAAATTTTGCTCACCTGTTGTACAGCTGCTGGGAGCTGAATGTGTAAAGCAAGTAGAAGGTGTTTCCGGTGAGAAAGGCCAGGATCCAGAAGACAACCAATACTGATCTTTTCTCCTGAGCAACAAAAAGAAGCAGAGAAGATAAATTCAAAGTCTCAAGGGTTGCACTGAGCCTCTAACTGCAGAAAAATGCACGGCCAACCCAGGAGACACAAATATGCAATTAAGCATTCAGTAATTAGTTATTTACACAGGACTAAGACTCACAAATAGGCTGCGAGGTAAAGACTATAAACAAAAGCACTCATCTAAGCTTTTCAAATAAAGCAATTTTAGAGAAATTAATGGAAACACACTGGCGAAGATGATAGCCTTGCTTGCAGAGCACAGTGCTCAAAGTTGGGATTTTTCCTGGGACAACTAAGTTCTCCTGATATTTAAATTGCAGCTTGACAGGTTAAAAAAGTCAGTTCCATATGTTGTATACAATTGTACTACAGTTCTGAGCTTTCACCTGTCTGGAATGACACTTTGTGAAATGGGTGTTTTACAAATAGATCCATAGTCACTGAGAAGACGGCTTAGCTAAATCGAACATAACATAAACCATCACTATATACAGCACATATGAATGTTATTTGAATCCATGAAGGTTCCATGACCATTTTTTGATTCAATAAATAAAGGTCGGAAAAAGTGAGATTTTTACATTTTAAAGCACAAAGAATGTTATAGATGGAAGCTGGAAGACAGAAGATCTTGTCCTGGGTCTTGGTCTGGTGTAATTTTGAAGAGTAAATTTTACTCTTGGGAGGAAAAAAAAAAACAGCATTTTTTTTGCAGGCTGATTTATTAAGAATATAGCTCTTTGTAGCTATTCAACAGCCAGGGATGTTAGGTTGAGATTTAAAGCAGAAGGATTAATGGGCATGCTGCTAGAAAGACAGAGGTGAAAAGTGAAAGCCAACAGCAATCTATTACACGATTGTGCAGTTCATCTGTTCATTTAGCATTGTATCACATTTATTTTACTGCTGCTGGTACATGTACTTATATGCTTGTGCCACCCGTGTCATTTTGTCAAAAAAGCAATTCTTGTTTTGTGCTTTTAGTGCTGTTGAAGTATCCTGCTGACACTGAAGAAGATCATGATACCTGAAAAAATCTGGTTTCTTTACATTCTAAACATATAATCAAGAGAGAATTCAAAAGACACTAGTAGGTAACACATCTACAAACTCCTTCAGCTGAACATCTAAATGCTAATAAATTAAATATCATTATTAACTAGTGAAATTGGTTTCAGCAACTCTGCTATACACAATGGGAAACTGAGGCATGGAGAAGCTGCCAGTGCAGTTCCAGAGGCAGATTACAATCTTCCCAACTTTTCCTCCCTTGCTTTTATTATAACATACTTTCACAGAAGTGCAGAATGGAAACCACGGGAGAGCATCAGTGGGGAGAAGTAGGCAGAGGAAGTGAGGATTTTGTCACAGTACTCTTGTTCTGACAGATCTGTATACACACAATGGTGTTCAATCCTAGATTGCAAACAAATTTTCACTACAGACATTTTGTACACAAAGAGCAATGTCACTTGGAAGCCAAAGAGAGTAAGATGCTGTACTCACCTTCAGAGCAACCTGTTCTCGGAGCGTTGAGTTGGCATATGCGAACGTGCTGGCCATACCAATGCACACAGCAATCCCTGCAGGAAAAGACACTGTCAGAGTACAAAGGGCCGGGTAAGAGGATCTTCAGTCCCAAGTCATTTGATAAGCATCTTGAGCTTTGAAAAATATTACTGGGTGATATTCTGGATGCACTAGGAATTAAAATAACCGAAACTGGGAAGTCCAGACTCAAAATTCAAATACAAGTTAAACTGAAATGAAGCTGCTGCAGTGAGCACTTGCCACCCAGCCAAATACAGAAACTCTGTCCTAACAGCAGGTTCTGTGCTGAAAAAGAACAGAAGTGCTGCAAGCTGTGGCTGCACTGTGCAAACAGAAGTCAGCTAGAAGACAGTATTACAGCAGCACTTCAGCCCATCCTAGATTATAGGGCACACTATCAAAACCATATAGGATACCAGGTTTAAAGAGCAAGATGTTGCAGACATGAATCAATGCCTCTTTTGGGGAATACCACCAGCTATAAGCAGCATAAACTTAGGCATTATTGGCTTCCCTGTGACAATAATCTCAGCATACTACTCCCCAAATGAGTAAGGATCCTCAGACGTGTCACACATAAAACTTCACAGTAAGAGAAGGATTACATGAGTGGATTTTACTTGACCTCTGAGGGTCTGAAAGTCTCGTGAAAGAAACTGGGATAGACATAATCTTTAAGGAACTCTGAAGATCTTGACTGTAAGATGTAACAGCTGATGCTGTTTGGCTTGATTTCACAACTACCCTTGTTCCAGTTGTAAAATTGTCTCATCCCCTGAGACCTTCTGTGCTACACAGAAGCCTTTGCTAGTCACTAACGTAAGTTCTCCGTCTCTCCTAGAGAGAGATCTGAGTGGGAAGCCTTGGTAACATCCTCATACCCTACAGGAATGCCATGGAGAGATTAGGAAAAGGTACAGAAATGATCTTCCACTTGTCAGGATAGGAAACAGATGGGACTAACACAGATGAAAACAGCTTGCATTGAAAGTTGGGTGAAAGGATGTGGAGCTGGTTAGTCACCCCACGCGTTTTAATATGTCCCCTTCATGCCAGAATACCTCTAGCTCTAGACACTGTCACAGAGATATATGCATCAGGCATCACAGCATGATAAAGCTTCCACCCACCCTTTAATACATTTACAATCCAAAAAGGATACATGCTTACCAAGCTTATGCTGGAAACAAACTTTAGCTGTGAGGATCAAGATGAACGGAAGTCCCTTCTGCAGCCAGCCGATCACAGCTTTTAACTCTGAAAGAGCTGGGGCTGGAGTCCCGGCCTGTTCATCACTGCCTTCCTCAGCATGCCCGTGGCGGTCCCCCCCGGCCATGTGCAGCAGGGATGAACCCCGGTGATGGCCATGGTGGAAATGATGGGACTGTTGCCGGTGGTGAAACGGGGCTCCTTCTGTACGACTGCTTCCTTCCTCCCTTGGGGTTGGCATCTGAATGAATACTTCCCCACCTCCTGCTGAAGAGCCCAGAACCAAACCTGACTGGAATGGCGTGGCTGTGATGGTACCCGATGGGATACCTGCCAGGCCTGAGAACAGCTGTTGTGGTGAGGAAGTTTCAGCCTTTAGACTTTCAAAAACTCCGCTTTCATCCACGCTGGTTTCAGAACTGACTGTTTGGCTCCGGTTTCTGCAGTGGAAGGAGATTAAAGAAAAGTGATTAAATGAGTGCCACAGAACTTCTTGGTCTTTTAGACCACTCCCGACTGTATCATTTAAGAGTTCTTCATGCACTGCCAGAATATGCAGGTCTCCAGATAACAGATGCTTTTCACTCTGTTTGCTGTTGGAAAGTCACAGCTGCAGAAATGGAGACCAGTAACCAGACTCCGGAAATAAGATCAGAGTATTTCTAAAGCACTGATCATGATGCACCAGTTCCTTCATCTGAGGATCAGAGTTCCCAAACGCTCCGTTTACTTTTGGAGGAGACATATATATAACACATCTCGTATCAAATTCAACATCTTCAATAATGATTTCAAGAAAAAAAATATATAAAAACACGTAAATTTACACAGCACAACCAAGCCAGGAAACATTATATACATACAAATTAATCAGGCTACCTTAGGGAAATGATCTACCCCCAAGATCTTCTATTTAGGGATGATCAGTACTTGCCCACTGATGAATAACACAAATGAGAGTGTCAGTTGCAGAAGAGAAGTGCTGCAAGCTGCCTGTGTGTCCCTGTTCCAACAAATATTAATAAGGATGTGTTGATGGATCACAGATAAATTGTTTTATTTTGATATTCTCAGCAAAATGGGCATGGAGGTAGTCAATTTACAGGGCACTGGGCAGAATTAGGTCTGGCACTGATTCTTTACTAAGCTTGTTGGGTAGATTACAGCCAGATTCTTAAGTCTTAAATATCTTCATCCTAATACCAGAAGAAAATACGCTTTCTTCACTTGAACTCAATCCTTTGGTACTGAAATGAACACATGGAAAGTCTGGATGAAAGGCAACAATATACATAACAAGTAGAAACAACCATTAGAGAGCAAATGCTTGGCAGGCAGCAAATACCTCTCTAACTTGCAAAAGAAGAGTAAAGAATAAATAATGTGCAGCAAGAGGCATAGCCAGCAAATAAGGCATGTTGCAGAGCTCCAGTCTCTCTTGGTTTTAAGCCTTGGAGATGTCTAACTTTAGAAACAGTGGTCACAAGCTGAGACAGCACATGCAGGCACATACAGGGCCCCTAACCTTCCCTCTCCCATGGGCTCAAAAACCTCCCCAGGCATCTTACAGGGCACAGATCACTGCCTTTCATCTGACTCTGGAGATAGCTTCAAACCTCTCTGGAGAGACCTTCCCACTAAGTAAACTCCTAATAAGGCTTTTTATAGCTACACCCCATTCCCAACGTCTCTCCACAGGCTCCAGCAAGGAATCAAGTCAACAAGATTTGGCACACCTTTCTTTGGTTCAAAATATTCATCAACAGATTTTGAATTTTACACCTAACATTACAACTCAGGGATGTATACACAAGACAGGGACATAATGTGACAGATCTGTACTTATGTCTGGGAACATAAACACATTGGGTGGAACTCAGTGTTACAGACAAATACAAAAATATTGTTTGAAACAATACTACTAGGATACACGACTATGCTTTCAGCAGGAAGGAATTAATCAGGCACATATTTAAAAACAAATATACACAGATGAAAATCTGAGTCTGATGAAGTCATCCAAAGTGAAGACTACAATATCAGTGGCAAAAGAATTTCATTCTACAGTTAGAAAACCTTCAGTTGATGTTACTGACATGTATGTATTCTGTTAAAAAAAATTAAAAAAAAAAACATTTATAAAGACCAGTTGATATTAACCTGTGCATCTTTTGCACTCAGTAACAGATAACTACCCTGAGTATTTTTAACTGTTCAAACAGATCCCAATGTGTCTTACATGCTTGTAGTCTCAAGAACCTTTACATTGCATATGAGAGGTGCAAAATACATCTGATGTGCTTCTCAAGGCCCAGACTTGCCTGCTGATAAAAAACCATAGACTGCACTGAGGCTTGAGTGGAATCACACAGAACAAGTTGAAGATGCTTTTCTTCTGCCCTCAATTTAAGAATGGCACTGTGGTAAAAGTGGTCACGACATCAAGCTTCCCCTCTACCTGCAAAACCACTAAGAAATATTAAGTGACTGCTTATGATCCAGATCTTTCGCTTATAATCTCAGCAGAGCAAGAGCAATGAAATTTGTTAGTTCCATCTTTGTCTCAGTAATTAGATTAGTTTCTTCTTTAGAAGAAATAAAATAGAAAGAAAAAAAGTCAAGCACTAACTCTGGGAAAGCACAAGGGAATGTTTATTACCAGAACAACAAGAGTGGCAAGCCTCCCTTGTTGATGTTATAATTACAGAAATGAATTAGCAGTATTCTGCTTCTAACTATTCACATACGCAAAGCTAGATACAGATTCTAGGATGATGTAAAGAATCATCCTAAATCTCTATAAAATACTGTGTAACAGAAGTGTATACAGGCTCTGTTCATACCGATTGACCCTTTCAGACTGACAGTGCTCAATATCCCCGCAGTACTGTGCTCTTCTAGAGCTCTTAGAATTCTAAAACTTCCTGCCTATACTAAGCCAGCTGTCTCCGTATGTGCCATACTGGATCATCAACTCTGAAACAATGTAGTTGGCAGCAGTCAGTAACTGATATGAAGTAAATCTGTCCCTAAACCCAAGCAGAAAGCCTGGCCACATTACATGCACAGGATGAGGAAGTCTATGTTTTTCTCACTTCTGAGCTTTTGTCTTCTAAAACTTACCATGAAACATACAATACACTTAAATCAGAGCTTTGCCACCTGGAGAGGAAAACGTAGGAAAAAGGAAGAGAATAGATTTACCTTTCAGGAGGAGCGTTGTCAGTGTTGCTGCTATGCCGTCTCTGCATTTTCCTCAAAACCTTAAAACACAACACGCTCAACATTAACGTTGTGGGTCACCAGTTCTCAGTGTGACTAACAAAAGTCCACAGAGTCAGAGGGCTGTGAAACCCCTTGAGCTAGTGACATGGCTGGAATAAATCACTGGCTTCTCTGGAAGAGAAGCTTGCAATTGTTATGTAGTACACTTGTGAAGAAGCAACTTTCTAATGGCAAACAGGAGCGCTCACAAACAGGTGTCCAAGCAGGGCAGGTATGAGTCAGATCCCCTTCTGCAGCATGTTGCAGTCACAAGTGGAGTACACAGGTATGATGGCATGGTCTCCGACAGGAACTTCAGGACATCTGACAGAGTAGCTCTAGATGTGACATGTGAATCAACATACGCTCTCTGCAAATGAAATGCATTCCTCCTCTTCTGAAGAAATTTCCAGAGTGATAAAAAGCAAAACTGAGGGAAAAAAGAAAATGTATAAACGTTTTTAATGAAAAAATACAATCAAGGCATGACAATATTCTTTTAACCAGTCAACCCCTTCCTTTTAAACCACAGATTGCCATTAGCAAACTCTGCACAATGGCCACAAATGATATCTACATGTGCAAAAGATCACATGTTCTTGTCCCATTCATTCTGGAACTGTCAACAAAAATAAAGTAAGGTCTGGAACAGGAAATAAAAAAGCTTTGAAATTGTATTAACTTCAGGACCTTTTACTAGGACAAGGAGAGAAATTCTTTAATTAGTTATTTAAATCTCTGCTTTCAAGTGGCTAATTTTAGGGCAACAACCTCAAACACATTACATTTTTTAAAATCAAGACCATTCAAAAGCAAAAAAAGAACAGAAAACCATCAATTTATAGCTCACAGTACATGGCAAATGGTCTTACACAGTGTAAGGTTATCTCACTTATATAAAACCTGAGGCACAGGCAATTTTTGCAAGTGATTTGTATACATTCCTACAGGCACATCATAGAAGATTTAGAAAGAGATCGTTCAAATACATAAATCTGATCCTACTCAGCTTTAGACTAAAATAGCTACTAAATAAAAAGGTAAAAGACTTTAAATACTTCCGGATACCAAAAGCGATAACATTATTTATAGCATTTTATATGGCATGAATCCATGTAATTCGTGTACACAAGAGTACATGTATACATAAATAAGTGTGCAGCCCTGTATCCATAAATCACACAGATAAACTGTATTGAACTTTTAAAAGGATGGGAAGAAACTTTAATGTTTACAAAAAAGAGAAAGACACTTGGCTTGCACCATCCAATCTTCAAGACCCCCATCAAGTGAGCTGAACTGGGACAATGCAGGATTTGAGTCATAGATGACAGAAAATGTCAAGGTTTTAATATGAGCCACCAACTTTAGGCATCCCTTTGACAGTTAATATAAATATACACATGTAAATAAAATACACACAAGCAAATAAAAATTTGGGACAATCACATATGGCAAGAAGAACGTAACTTTGAACGCATTTTATGGAGAAGATACAGGTAGCCACCAAGAGTACCAGATATCTAATTCTCACCAAAGTTTTTGGATACCATAAGTTACCAACACTCTCCTAAATATAAATTTTGATCTTGTAACTTCAAACTGTTTTTTAATCTCTAGATATAAGTTTCAATTTAGGTTGTGTTTTCAGGGCTGAATTTTGTTGTACATGTATTTGTAAGTTTCATAAAATAAAAAATATATATGAGACACCTCTCCCAGATTTTTTAAAGCTGCCTTTGTATTGACAACACATAGTTCTCCAGGGAGCTTTTACATTTTCCCTGCGGTGTTATCTAATCCTGACCTGACAGTATCTGTGTTGACTGAGTATATAATTTTATCCCCCTTTTAACAAAAACCATAATTAAGATATGATTAAACGGTCAAGGCCCCGGGCTCACCCATGCAGGCAAAGCTGTCCTACCTATGAACAATGCTGGGGTCACTGCTTATAAAGAAATCTGCCAGCCTTTCCCGGCTACAAGCTGAGTTGAAGTCAGCGTGGAGATAACTTTGAAACTTGAAAAATCCTTCACTCCCTTCCAAACCATTAGAAGGCTACTAGACTGTGATATGGGGTGAAAACAGCTTTTAAAATGTCACACAACTATGTGGGGAAAGACTTGTTATTTTGTCATCAGCTATTAATGGGACTGTGACATTAATGTTAAGTATTGAAGACATGGGACTTCATAAGATGTAAATTTAAGTATTACATCCAGAAGTCCCACAGAATTAAGATCACATACAATTTAAATGGGCATTGTTCCAAAAAGCACTCAGCTTCAGTACCAAATGATTACATTTTCTCCGGATTAGGGGTTTTCATCTTTCACCAGCTGGACACTTTGACAGTACCTGAACAACAGGTTTAACCAGAGGTGTAAGGTGCCACAGTGGGAGACAGGGCAGCTCAAGAGGGTGCAAACACCTTCCACACGGAGTCCTTCAGATACTCCAAACACGGTCCAACTTGCAAACTCATCACAGGGCCTCCAAGCCAGCTGAGCGTAAAGCACCTGGATCACGGTGCTCAAATAGACACACCTGTAAGAAGCGCACACAATAATTTTCACCACAGCACAGGGACCTTCACCTCCATCTCCTCAGGAAAGGCAGTGAGGAGCAGCACCTCGGTGCACCAGTCCCTGAAGGCTCAGCACCCAACGCGGCCACTCTCCTCTGGGATCAGTGCACAGCCATTCCCCGGGCACCTGCTGGGCTGCGATCAACTTTTGTGACATGCATATAAAAAATAAATTAATATACATGGAGAAACATATATAGAGAGAGATTAAACCAATATAAATGCTATAGGATATAATACATACAGACAGATGCCTGTAAATACAGCTGTATGCATACACACATATCCACAGGCCAGGCCTTTACCTCCTAGCTGGGCCGGGGATTGAGAAAGCAGATACCTGGGGGCTGAGGAGGCTGATGCCTGGGGGCCGAGGAGGCATGTGGCTGGGGCTGAAGAGGCAGGAAGCGGGGCTGAGCTCCGGGCCCCGCAGGCCGCAGCCCGCTCCCTGCCGAGCGGGCCCGGGGCCGCCCTGGCGCTGCGGCCGCGCCCCCTCAGCGCACGCCCGGCCGCGGCTTCCGCCTCTCCGCCGGCGGAAGCGGCTCGGCCTCACCGGGGGGCTCCGCCATCCCCGCTCCCATCCTTCCTTCTCTCCTTCCCCGACCCGCAGCCGGGGATGCGGGGCCCAGCCCGGTGCTGCCGTGGCCCGCGGGCGGCCGGCGGCTGAGCGCCATGGTGCCCTGCGGGGCGCTGCTGTGGCGGCGGCTGCTGCGGAAGCGCTGGGTGCTCGGCGTCGTCTTCGGGCTCTCCCTCGTTTATTTCCTCAGCAGCACCTTCAAGCAGGTCAGTGCTTCCCTCCCCAGCCGCGTCCTGCTGGAGGGGGTGCGGGACAGAGCCCCCCGGTATGCCCGGAGCGCCTGGGGAGCCCCCGCAGCTCTGCCCTAAAAGTACGGTGGGATTGCTAAGAGGGGAGCTTTGAAAAGCTCGGGGTTTAACCAAGTGTTTAGCCAAGTGCTGTGGCTAACAACAACGGTGTTTTGGAATGTAATCTGCAAGAAAATCTTGGAGGGACTTAATCTGCTGCAATCTCTCTTGTAAGCTGTAATTCCCGTAGCAAAGCACGCTGCAAAGAAATGTGTGCATCTACAACTATTTAATACGCTATGTGTCCCTTCTGTAGCTACAGTGACTTGAGTCTAGCTGTGAAAGCTGAGCCTGTGGTGAACTTGCATCCCCTCATCTTACTGCGTTATGTTATTTTTATGCTGTGTAGCAAAAAGAAAGTAAGTAGTATGTTGTGTGCTCCATTGACGTTTGAGTTTCCTGCGCTGTGGAATTTAAAACTGCTGGGTCTTTTTAAGGAACGTGTGCATTTGGTTGCATTGCTGCCTTTCCTTGCAGGAAGAAAGGACGGTGAGAGATCGGAACCTCCTCCAAGTGCAAGAGCACGAGCAGCCGATCCTGTGGAAGGACCAGTTCAGCTCAGGGAACAGCAGCCATCTGAGCAACCAGTGCCGGAATTCTGTTCAGGGGAAGCTCCTCATCACAGATGAACTGGGTATGCTTAGCACCAGGAACAGGTTCTGTGTATTGTACTGCTGAATGCTCTATTGCCTCTCTGACGGTTGATGGGACTTCCAAACAACAACTGCTCCTTATTACTGCTTCGATCCTGTAGAACCTCAACCGTTGTCATTGCTACGGTCAGACCGTGTTAGTTTTGCTGTGGCTGCAGACACTGCTGATCTGATTCTGTGCACAGCAGGCTTGGGTCCAGCTGGGCTCAGCTGAGGCACAGTACCTCCTGAGCGTGGCTGGACTGTTTGCAGGACCACCTCAGATTCAGCAAACCCCAGCTGCCTTTACACAGCATCTAAACATTGGGTCCTGCTGAACTCAGCGTGGTTGCTTGCAGAGCTGCTTGTATCTCCCTGCAGTGTGTTCCTACTGGCAGGTTTGTTATGGAGACCTGAGTGGCCTTGCATGCAGGCAGGTCAGGATTGGTGTAATTAGTGCTCAGTCACAGCTAACGAGCTCACCTGACCCTTGTAAACCCAAGGATATCTCTGCTGCAGGTTCTCAAACTAACTACCTATTTTCAGTGTTTGGAACCTTTCCTGCCACGGACAAGTGCTTCTTGTTGCTCAAGCACTGAGCTGTTCTCAGCCAGAAGTGAAAGGCTGTAGGAAAGTCACATCTTTTATGACTTACATAAATATTAAAATTGAGCACTGCCTGATTTAATGCTTACTGATGATTCACCAAGGTCTCTAAAATCAGTGATACCTTTCGCAGTTGGACTCTGTGGTAGTAGTACAGCTTCTATAAGGAAATACTCTGGTTATACGCTATTAAGGATTCCTATAAACAGTGAGTATTACAGCTCCTCTGTGTGGATAAATCGGTCTCTTCATCATAGTCAACTGTAAAGAGAGTTATCCAGATAACAGACTAGTTAAGAGAACATGTCATAGTTTTTTTCCAGTACAATCATCACGTTTGTCCTTTCCCCTTTCAGTTGTAACAATAAACTATACTAAAACGAAATACGAACTAGAATATTAGGCATTTAAAGAACGATGCTGTATATGCTATACTCATGTAGGTACATAACAGTTGTGCAGATAACACCAGGCTGTTGTAAAACTCAGCTCTATGTCCATGTGCCACGTCGAAGAACTGCTACTTAGGACTTCAGTGAAATTAAGCAGGATCACAAACTAAATGATAAAACTATCAGTAATGTGTTTCTTCCTGTAGCATGTCTATGGAATGTATAAAGGAGTAAGTCTTCACAGTTCTTACTCTTGTTTTTGTTTTTCAGGCTACATCTGTGAGAGGAAGGACTTACTGGTCAATGGCTGTTGTAATGTCAACGTGCCCAGCACAAAGCTGTACAGCTGTGACAGCTGCCTTCCCAACGGCTGCTGTAGTGTGTATGAGTACTGTGTGTCCTGTTGCCTGCAGCCCAACAAGGTGCACAAGCTGTCTTTGGTTTTTCAGGTGTTCTCAGTTGGTCAGGTTCCTTTGTGGCTAAAAGCACTTGTTTGTCAGGAGCTTTTTCCTTAGAGGGGACAATTCCTTTTCTTGGAAGGACGAGAAAAGCCTGCAAGGAACATGTAGCAAGCTATAAACAAAAGCTTTTTTTTAAAAAAATCAATCCTTTCCACTTTTGAGAGGAGGAAGTACTGGGAACTCTGCAGAGTATTTCAGCTTCAGTGGAATTGCAATCGCTAAAGGGAAGCAATTGTAGAAAAACTATTCCGGACAGTATCAGTTTTGGAGTTAGCACTTCATGCATTCTGTTAGCCAAGCACAGTGTAAGGCTTCTCTAGATTTTCTTACTACTAGAGGTTCGTGATGTTAACCTTTCAGTGCTCCTTAAAACATCTAAGGGGAGTTACTTGCAATCCTCTGAAATTTGAGCTGTGTAGATTAAGGTGGGTTTTGATTACTCTTTGTTGAATTAAAGTCTTATTTTGTTGTTTTTCTGCTATTTCAGCAACATCTGTTGGAGCGTTTCTTGAACCGGGCAGCTATTGCTTTCCAAAACCTCTTCATGGCAGTTGAAGATCGTTTTGAGTTGTGTCTGGCGAAATGTAGGACTTCATCACAGGTAAGCCACTAGTACATGTCCAGGGCTCAAAAAAGGAAAAGTGCCCTTGGTTCTAAGAATGGTTGGTCTGTTTTGTTACTGTGCATATGGGCACTTCCTCAAACTCTGAAGTTACAGCTGAGAGCTCGTTGAGGGCAATTTTCTGATTTGGAAGGTGAAATAGTAATAACAATAAGTGAAGAGCAAAGCATAGGTTTACAGCAGGATAAGCTGGTTAGCATCTCTTTAGAAAAGAGGCGCTAAGCTGAGAAGACCAGCTGAGTTTAATGACTGGGAAGATCTCATAAGGGTGAGACCAATGTGACTTGTTCCCCGTAGCTTCAGAGATGCTATTTACCTTCTGCTGTGTTTTTAGATTTACCACTGCATAGTCGCTCAAAAAGTATGTTGTAGTATTTTCTTGCTTCTGAGAAGAGGTGAACTTCTGTTACCCATTAAAGATGCAGTGATTTTATCAGAAGTTTTGGTCTAAGGGAGCATTGGACCTCTTAGAAAAAGAAGATAGAGATGTCATGCAGCTTTGGTACTTAAAATATCTAAAGGGATGAGTTGCAAATAAAGGCTATAGTTCCAAATGTCTTCAAAGCTATTTTTACCCACAGTATCTGATCTCTAGTTTTATCTACCAAAATCATGCGCATCTCCAGTAGCAACTTCATGCCTTGCTTGCTTAAGACACTTTCTGAAGGTCATCTGTTCCAGCACCCTGCTCCAGCAGGGCCACCTACATCCAGAACCATGTCCAGATGGCTTCTGAATATCTCCAGGGAGGCAGACTCCATAGCCTCTCTGGGCAGCTTTGTCCGTTGCTCAGTCATCTGTACAGTAAAAAAGTGTTTACACACTGAACTCAGGGAACCTGTTGTGTTTCAGTTTGTGCACATTGCCTCTTGTCCTGCCACTGGGCACCACTGAAAAGAACCTGGCTCTGCCCTATTCAACTTCCTAAGCATAGATAACTTTTTGGAATGCTGAATATGATCTCACTTAACTTGGGTAGTCTTCAGAAAATGAATTTCTGGTTATGGTTCAACATGAAAATGCTGTAACTTAACAGCTGTGTTCATATATGTTGGGACTGCAGTGTTGCTTGACTCCAGAAGAATTTGAAAGCTTTTTTGCATGCACATAAGCCCTCTGGGTTTTGACCCTCAGCGAAGGGTTGTATTGTTTAATACGTGTGTATTGTTAAAGTTTCTCCTCCTCTTCCCAACAGAGCGTGCAGCATGAAAACACCTACAGAGATCCAATTGCAAAATACTGCTATGGCGAATATCCCCCAGAGCTGCTGCCTGTTTGAAAGCTGCGTGATCTAAACAACAAGGGGAAAGAACTGGAGACTGGAATCCAAAAGGAAGACAAAGCTGCTGCTTTACAGGAGCCTCGGCGTAAATGGTTTATGATGTTTCTGGCGGCAAACCCAGGAGGTGTACAGTGTAAGCAAGGGACTTAAGTTCTGTGGACTTGAATCTTGCTTTTTTCAGTTGATGTTATGCACCTGCTTTAGAGCACTGGAAGGGAATTCTTTGAGTAATTCTTACAACAGCTAGTGTTTTAGGATGCATGGAGTGGATCTATAAAATATAAGAAAAACATCTAATGTAGCTTTGCAGCTGTACCTGTAGGTTGAGTTGTCTCTGCAGTCCAGAGACTTTCCAGAATGACAGTAATAATGAGAGGATTCTTGCTTTTAGAGGGTAAAGCATGCCTGTTGTGCTTTTTTCTCTGGAGTGCTTTTCTGATATGCATGGTGTATGCTACATAGGTAATTATGAATTATTTATTCAATTTATATGGATTACTAGCTGAAAGTATTGATGCTTTGCATAGCTAGTTGTTGATGCCTTTCAGTCCCTGTTTCTTTCTATCAGGTAGAAAGGATATTTTACATCCTGACTAAAATTGGTTGGTGTCTTTCCTCCTTAGTCAAAAGGATTTTTATTGGGATTCATTGCTATAGAGCTTATGTTCCTCTTAGTGAATTTAAAGCATTCAGAACTCCAATGGAGTTGTTACTCTGTCAAAGTCCCATAGCATGAGAGAAGAGCAGGGATCTGCCCAGGATGGGACGTTTGTCTGTAAGTGCTTTCCTTTGTACTCTGCAAAGGTTTCCTCGAAGAGGAGTCTTAGCTTTGTAAACAGCTCTCTGCTAGTCCACTTTCTCACAGGAAGCACTGAAAATTTAGTTGCTTGAACTTGTTCAGGCCTTGGTAGCTCAATTATACTTCACTCCTGGTTGTGCAGGAGGCAAAAGGGTGGAGTTGTTCTAGGATCCCAGTTTAATGATCTCCTTGTACACAAAGTAATTATGCTGGAATGTCAGAACGTGGCACAAGCCCTCCTCTGAGGACAACTGTGTTGCATGAGTTCAGTTAAACCATCAGGGTATTTAGATTTGCTGTTTGATATACTTGCTACTCTGAATTTTACTGCCATTTTGAATGGCAGTAGAGCAGGGTTTGTTCTCCCAGTTTCCTACAACTAGAAAATCTCAGTTTGTTTCCCTCGTAAGTAAGGCTGCTCAATACAGGAAAGATGGGTAGAAAACCTGTAAGATGTTGACTAAATTTGTGCTCTCCCCACATGTTGCTATGTGAAGCCCAAGTGCTAGAATGAACTGGGCTGTTCTTCCCTATGCAGAGCCTCATTTCCCTTGTTTTTCCCATAGTCATCTCTGTCCAGCTAGGGCACTTCTGATTTTGACTTTGTGTATGCTTGTTTAAACTGATACTTCCTGTTCCCTGACTTAAATAAAACAATCTACAGAGGTTTTATTAAGAAAAAACAAGCACAGTGGCAAAAGATATCCGTACAATGCTATTGCAGGATATTCTCACGTGCGTCTAGTTAAAATTAGATGTGATATAAACAAGTGTTATCAGCCATCTGATAAAATACACTTGCATTGTTTTTATTGTTCTTTCCCAATAGTCATCAAGTGAGATAATGATTCCCATCAGCAGATTCTCTTGAAAATCCCATTTCTGCAAAAGCTTTAGTGTTAGCAGTTTATCCAGCTGGAAATCTGTCTCCCCTTTGCTGCCATCCTATGGCAACTTTCTGCAGCAGACATGGTGCAGTGTGAAATACCATCTTGAGAAGGTAGCAGAGCTTACTCCCTTATCTTTTCGGTGTTAAACAGATTCTTTGTCCCTGTTCCAGCATTTTATAACTGTCTTTCTCAGGAAAGACCATCAGGTTGGTACTATCTTTCCTACTGAGAAGTATGCCAGCACTTCATGTTGTTGCACTAAGATCAATATGCTGATGGCTTGTTCTTTCATTCTTTTCCAACTTGTTATTAATTCTTTAGCTGGTGATACCACTGCTTGAAGCAGTAACTGTGAGAAATCATAAGAACCAACCTAATTCAGGGAATGTTAGTAGGAATTCCTGGCCCCTTTCTCTTTCAGAGAAACAGGATGTGATCAGAAATGCATTGTGACCATTGCCCATTCAGTGGGACAGAAACTGCATTTTCCCTCCCTGGTTGTCAAGCTGTTCAAATTGTCTATGCTATATGTTAAATCATTAAAAATGTATTTGTTCCAAAATACTGTCTGTTCTCATGTCTCTTCTTGAGCTACAATGTACCTGTACTAAAATGGAGTCTTGAAGAAATGCAGTGGAGTAGAGAGGGACACTGAACTTGAATAAGTGGAATAAAGGCAAGGAGATAGAGGCAAATGGGAAACTTCTCACTTCAATTTCAGAAAAAAGCATGCTTCTCTCCACGGTGCACGGAAAAACCTGGGCCTTTACTAAACTGGACCAAGCAGGGAATGGAATGCAAAGGATTGCTTCATGCCTTGAAGATACGGTGAAAAAGTGTCAAATTTGTACTTCCTAGTAATTCTTCTCTGTGATCTTAAGTGAGGTCCATCCCTCTTGCAACAAAAAGCCTTGTGATTCTGTGGTTGTCAGTGACTGGCATCTCCTTTCTATTTGTCAGCTACGAGATCCAGGTTGTTGACTCATCTTTGGCAGCAGATTTAATGAGAGCACTTGATGGAGTGACTAGCTTTACTTATCTGCACTGGGGTCAATGCTGGGGATAATTGAATGGGTTGTGTACTCCATTTCGGTAGTTTACAAGAATAATAATGCTAGTGAAAAATGGTAGCAGCTCAAATCTGATAAGGAGCTGGTATAGTATTTGGCTATACCAATTTGGAAACAGTAAGCTGTGGCAGAGGGGCAAAGCAGTGCCTGCTTTGGCTGTTTTAGCTAAACTCAAATTTGAGCCATTGGCCTTGGAAAAAAACCTGCTGTACTGCTCCATGAGGGTGGTATATGGAGAATTGGATTAAAAATTCCTATTGTGGTGAACTGCAGTTTTGAAAAAGTGAAAGAAAACTTCTGGCTTGAGGCCAACGCTAAACAGTTGATTTGGGATCATGGTTTCTATATTCTCAATCTCAGTCACTGTAGTTGCAATTCATCACTTTATCTCCTGCAAGTGTTTGGGCTCTAATCACTTGAAGGAGTTTCTAACAAACTATGTGAGGATTAATGAATTGTCAGTCTCCTGAACACAAAGCACTAAGCACAGCAAATCCTGAACAAGAGTCTTAGTTCTGATGCGCTTTCAAAAAACAAACGTTTTTCTGACTGCCCTTGTCATTTAGCTGGACAAGCTTGAGCTTTAGGATTTGTTTTGTCTTGTGCTTATCACTTAAACTGCAAGCATGCTAGTTCTTTTAACCTAGCACCATAATGTGATATTTGTTCTTCAGTTATTCTAGTCAAGGAGAGGTGGGGGAGGAGATTAAAAGGAATTCTCTAACTCAGCAAGTTCCACAGAAATGGAGTTCAGCAAATTATTGGTGCTTTAATAAGAGTCCCCTGCATTTCTTTACAACCTGAGGCAAACAACTGCACATAGAAGAGGGGAAAAGTGCCAGCTTTAAAACCTGCAGGGAGCAATGGGAAAGTACTTAGTTCTTAATTTTTGATTCACATCTGATTAAAAAGGCAGTTCCATCTAATATTTTCAAAGAAGTCTGACTTGTAGCAACATGCATGTTGTCTACATGATGATTTACATTTTTGAGGCAGTCAGGTGACAATAGACTTTTCTTAGAAATGATGGTTCTTAGTAGTTAGAAATATAGATCTTAGTTGAGAATTCTCAGGGTGCCTTCAAATTGAAGCATGTTTATTGCTCTGATCTGCTGTTTTACCATCAGTAAAACAACACAGAGTTGCAGAGTAGAGAATATAATGGAATTAATTCTGTCTGAAAAGTTGTCTTGTAGAAACTCTTCTAGTGTGTATTTCAGTTAAAATTATTACAAATTACAGTTGCAAAAGGGTTTGGAGGCAGGTGTTAGTTCACCTGTGGTTTTGCGTGGGTGAGATTACAATTAAGCAGTTTCTATTAGTAGTGGTTGAATTTAGGACTAGCACCTGATTTCTTGCCAATTTAATACTCCATTAAAATCCAGCTCCAATTTATCCAGTATGTTTTCTGTCTTTCTGCATGCACCTACAGAGTAAGACTAGTGGGAATCAAGGTGAATGCAAATCATGTGCCAACTGGCTGCATTCTGTTCCTGTTCCACACAAGATTTGTTCAGATTTTAAATTTCTTGGAGCAAGAAGACTGCTCTTTTAGGTTCTGCTACTTCTGCCCATGGCTTCAGATGAAACATTTAACATAACTCTTGAAACGAGTAGTACTGTCTTCCATATACATATGAGTTATCAGCGTTTGGAGAAGTGGGTTACAGTGGGGTAAAAGTCCCATGTGCCTGGCCTGTGTAGCATCCTAAGCTGTTGATGCTGTCATATGCATAAAAATGAATCCATTAGCTGCGTAAGGTGACACTGGTTATGCTGCATCCACATCCTCACGGTGAAAAATGCAAATGATTTGCAAATTAGTTATACAGCTGCTTAGTAATAACTTTCAAAGTTGTGCTGAGAAAGTAAACGTGTTAATACATGGTCCTAAATCCCTAATGCCTGAAAGAGGCACATTACATTATTTTTATATTTTTTAAAAAGGCAGTTCTCTGTGGTAGTTATGCGTAAGCAAAGGTAACAAGCCTCTTTTGATTTCTTTATTTTTGGTTTATGCTTAAATGCTTCTGTCAGCCTCCCAGCACGCCTTTTGGTCGCTCGTCTCAAGCGGTGTAACAGCGAGGACCAGCCAGCAGAGGTTACCACAGCATTTGGATAAAAGCTGGCGTCAGGCTGGCAGGTGGCCCTTAGAGCTGCATTTCACTCGGTGCGAGGCAGGAAGGCCTAGAACAAAAGTCACTACAGTGCTCCAGGAAAACGCGTGGCGTGACCTGTCTGGAATCGCTCCTGCACCTCGGGCCGTGGGCAGCCAAACCCCGAAAATGGACTCACCTGGGCGGGCTGCTTGGGGCTGCTTTCTGACCTGTTGGGCTGCTGTGTTTTTGCTGTGTGCTGTGCAGGAAAATAGCTATGGTAATGGGGGCAACCTGGCTGACGCCCACTGTGCTAAATAATAATTAAAAAACATCTGACCGTCAGAGCAGAGGCGGCTGGAAGCAGGCGCCGGGCCATAGCCCTGTCACGGAGGCACCACACAGGCCTGCCCCGCCCCGCCCCGCTTCCCGCCTTTTTCCCCTCTCTCCCGGGCAGGACGAGGCGAACCGGGCCTCGGGATGGAGGCTGACTGGCAGGACGAGGCGAATCGGCCCCCCGGTGGAGGTTGTTCGGCAGGACGGGGCCTTCTGACCGGCTTTCTGCCACTCATGGAGCTCTGTAACCGGCTCCAGACCACCGAGTGTTGTCTCCTCTGTGCGAAGGTGCGGCCTGCTGGCTCCTCCATGGCAGCGCTGACTGGAAAACAAGGTAAGGCTGCATACCCTTTCAGCGGTGTCTCGGCATCTTGAGGTCTTGCAGAGACATACATCAGCAGCACTCTAATCTGCCTCAACACTGAGGTGCTGCTTTATTTCAACAGTATATTTGTGTACGCTCACTTGGAAGCTTCCCCAGAGTGACTGACTACAGCTGAACCAGCCTGCTGAGGTGTTTTGGTTAAAACAAGCCTGTAAGCCTGTATTTTGAGGTGGAATTAGGTGTTGATCTCACTGCTCTCCCATAGCATCTCTGGTACACTGGGAGCAGGCCGCATGCTGTGGGGTGTGAGGCAGGCAGCTTGGCGCTGCAGGAAACCAAGCGCCTCAGCCCCTCACGGCTGTTTTCATCCTCCCTTTTCCCAACCACTCACCACAGAGAGCTCTGTTTCTGCTTTTTAACCTCCTGCCACCCTAAACCTGCTTTCATTTTTCTTCTCTCAGCTCACTGGCTGCTCTGGTTCCTCTTTTTTTTTTTTTTTTTTTTTTTTTTTTGTCCCTCAAGGCCCTTGTATCTTTTCTCCCTTTCCATGTGTTGCCTTGGATCTGTCTCAGCTACAGTTATTGAACGTTGCAATAGAACAGCAGAAATCCTCACTCCTAGAGGAAATGTTGCTTTTCTAAGTCAGAAAAGGTATTGTAGTACTCCCCCATACTTCTGAGGGAAAAGCATATCTCTTCTTTTGCTCCCTTTTCAATTTCTCCTTACCCCGCTTTAATCTGGTGCTAGCTGTAGCTTTCAACTCTCTTGATCCACTGAGTATTTATGCAAAATTTCATAGTGTCACAGTTGCAATGCATGTTGAAAAGCATACCAACACCTAACCCAAGTTTTGTGTGAGAAAAATGGTGTTCTCCTTGGCACCCATGCTGTCAGCTGGTCTAGGAAGCAGAACATGAACTTTTCTGTGTTTGTCCCTAGGAACTCAGGTCTTGGAGCTGGGTCCCACTCGGGAAACATATCTCTAGTATATGGGGTTTTGCTTTAGTAAGCATACAGTTACTTTTTTTAGCATCCCTCTATTTGAAAGTTACTGAAAACTGGTAGAAAGCATTCCAGTAGAATGCTTCACTGAAGAAATCATTTGGCCTAATTATGATATCCTAGGTTGCTGCCAACAGCATGTGAGGCTTGTTTACAGGATAAATATGGCTTATGAAAAAGGAAAGTGTACATGCTATCTACTCTCAAGCTTTCATCACGAAAGGCTTATATTTAGCATTTGTTGTAATGCCAAAATGTCACCAGCATCGGTAAAACATTTGTTTTAGTTGTTACTTAATTTTTTTCCGTTATCTCAAAGTGAACCCTGATGATTTGAACTCACGGACCTTTGTCTCGTTGCATGAAAGTCCAGCTCTATGCTGAAATGTAATTCCACAAAAATTTATAAACAATGATCTCCTCCTTTGCTTAGTGACACTTATGAAGACTAGCTTTCAGTGCTCAACACTCTTTTTTTTTTTTTTTTTTTTTTCCTGTCTTGCTAGTTTGTAAGTTGAAGCTGGGCTCTCTCTGGATCGTGCACATTTCTACTGATGAAAGATTTGCAGTTAGAAGTGAGATGATTTAGTGATGATATTTGATCGCAAACAGCGGTGTTAAATGCTGCAAGTTCTAACCCCAAGTGTTCAGCAGTTGCAAGTGAGGTCTGCTTCTCACACCATAATCAATTTAAAAATAAGGGAGAAATTGTGTTTGTTTATTGTCTGAAGATGGAGTACTGAAGTTGCAGAGTTCTAAGTTCCTCTCTACAACTGTAGAGGTCTCATTTTCCCTTCCTGTGTAAAAATTAGGTTTCTGTGGCCACCTAACTTCAGCAGCTGCTACTGGAAAAGAACCAACAAATGAAAACCATGAAAAAAAATGTGCAAGTTAGCACCAATGACAACCCTGTTATTTCTGCATTATGAGTGAAATAGAAATCAAACCTATAAGGACTTTTTTCTGTACAGCAAATGGAAATTCCTTTAGTGTTTTTTTTTTTTTTGTTTGTTTGTTTGTTTGTTTATTTTTTGTGAAATAGAAATCAAACCTATATGGGGTTATTTTTTTCTGTACATCAAATGGAAAATCCTGTAGTGGTGCTTTTCTGTTTGTTTTTTGGTCGTATACAGGTTATACTCAGCTACAGAAAAACTGTTAAGGAGCTATAATTTTTATAAAGTCAAGTTTTCTGATCCTGAGTCCAACTACTCAGAGAATGATGGTGGCAGGTGGAACTCCTTTGAAATTTAGTAAGTGCTGTAAGCTGGGTAAAGTCTGAGAGCTTTGGACCTCATCAGGATTCTCCTTGACTTCCTGCCAGCTGGCTTGCAGGTAGGTTCAATATGAAGAGACAATATACTCTGTCCTCAAAACAGGGCTTGCAGTGAAAATGCTGCAAGGAACCAGGCTATTTAAACAAATTAAGCTATCTATTTGTGAGCATCAGTGAAACATTTTGTGATGTTACACTATATGCACTTGTCACAGTCCTGCCACATCAAGGTTAGAGTGGGAAGGTGACTAGCTGGCAGTCACTTAATCAAAGAGAAATCTTGATTTTTCAGGTGACCCAGGCAGGGTGAGGCTTGCACGCTCCGTTGCTTTTAACAACCAGATAATGAATATGCTTCCCAGAATTCGTGTTTCTCATAGTGGAAGCAGCAGCTGCATGTGATCTGTGTCGCTGTCAAAGGAAAGTGAGATGTAGTCAATTCAGGTCTACACAACAAAGATGTATTGATCAAGGCTCTCCTTGCAGTGGTTGGATACCTGCAATAGCAATGGCTAGGACAATGCAACAAGCTGGGATGGCAAAACCAAATACTCATTGTCTTAATACTGAAGGTGAGAGGGCTAACCACCCAGCTTCAGTGCTGAGCATCAGCAGCTCTTGAGCACTTCTGTGCCAGTCTTCATAGGGTCTGTAAGATACTAAAATAAAGTGAAAAGGACACAAGTTTTACATGCCATTATAAGTACGCTTCACTTGTAGCTATAGGGTTAATATCATGGATTCTGTACCAACAGCTTGCAGTGGATCGGTTCCATGTGATTGTAAAAAACAAAAAAACAAGTGTTTATGGCATCTGGATGAAGTTAACTGAGCTGCTTACAGAGGTACTGAATGTTGCAAGAATTATATGGGGTGGATGTATACATTATGTTTCCTCTGCTCCTTCTGTACTAGTAGTACTTGGATGTGGATGTTTATGTGCTACATATTTAGTAGTTTTTATATTGCAGTGTGTTAAGCTAAAAATCCTTGTACGCTGATTTTGTAATAAAAACTGTAATTACAGTTTTTATCTCTGCAGAGGTACCTAAATCACTGTCCGTCTTCCCACTTTTTCTTCTTGCCTGTTTCCCTTAATAGCTGTACGTACTTTTCTTTTGTTCATATGTTGTGCAAAAGAAAAATGGACACCAACAGGTTTGCTAATTACTATAAAATTCTTCACAGCCTTGTTCTGTTCAGATCATTCTATTAGTTAAAGTAATGGAGTGCAATGGCATGATGACTCTCATGCTTCTCATTATGCGAGGTTTTTCTGGTGCAATATATATTACTGGGATTGTCTTCTAGGGCTGTCGCCAATAGCTTTTGATTTTCCACACCTGCTGTTTTCTTTTTATCTCAGCGTTCCTTTTTAACTGCTACAGTAATCTTCCTTATCTTTCCTAAATGACTTCTAAGGGCACAGAACTGTTAGCCCCTTGCTTCCTCAGTTCTTCCTAGGAACTAGCAAAGCTGAGTGAGGATTGGTGTGCTGAATACCTCGAAGGACAGTCCTTTGACAGGTGTCAGTCCTCTCACTCACATCAGTGGGCTCGTTCCTGTTGGTTTTAAGTTTTTACTTCTAGATGCAAAGGCAAGGTCTCTACCCTCACTGCATCATTTTGCTTCTGATTTTCCTGTTTTTCCATCCTCAATACAACCTATCAGGACTGTCAATGTCATCTTCTTCAGCCGTATTTACTGCAGCATACTTTGTGTCTCATCACTGTGATTATATTAGCTCCAGTGATTGTGCTTTCACCTCATTACTGAAATAAAGTTAACGTTAATGAGAGTCATGCAGCTAAACCTTTACTCACCTCTCTGGATATTTATTCTAATGATGAAAAGGAGATGCATGTAGATCTGTTTAAAAGCGAGCTGGCTTTTTTTCCCCACCTCCATCTAGCTGCCTACCACGTCCAGTGTTAAATAAAGTGTTTTGTTACTAAGTGCAGATGATCCAAAAGAATTCAAATGCATTATAGAAGATTAGTGACAAATGATACTGGTTAAGCACTGATCTATGTACTGGTCTGCTGCAGAATTCTTTTATGACCCAAATTTCTTTGTTGCTGCTATGTCTGTGAAGGCTTTCTCATATCTGCCTCCCACAATAAATTAGCTATCAGGCACTTGGAGATTCTAGGGGGTACACCATGAAAGCTGAAGATACTATCTTGTGTAACAGTAATTGCACCTATAAATGAGATGTAGCATTGAGGGAGAGATGGAAATTGTTTACAACAAACACGACAAGGCTTTGAGCTAAAAGGAGAAATATATCTAGATAAGCAAAAGTTAATGAGATGAGACAAATGTGCATGATGCATGTGCTAAGCCAAGAGGCTCATGAGGTCTTTTTCTGATCAGAATTTAGATTTACAAGAGTGGTCATTTTACTACTGCTCACAGCTAGGAAAGCCGTATCAGTAGAGGTGGGTCTTTTTGTTTGTTTTTGTTTGTTTGTTTTTTTTTTTTTGTGAAACGTTAGAGAACAAGAATTCTCTTTTCATTAAATCCTCATACAAGTAGCTACCATGACATGGTTCCAGTACTGTCTGCTGCAGTAGCAGAGGTTAACGAGAAAGATGGTAATATTGACTAAAAGGAATACATCCTCTGAATCACACTTGTTTTATGTTTTCCTTAAATGTCCCCTCCTCACGTATCAAACTGAACTGAGCCTGGTGTAGTTTAAGATGTCCAAAGTGGTTCTTGCAGAAAATTTGCATGTGTATTTCAGAGCTTTTATCAAAAAGTCAACATGTTGTTCGCCCAAGACAATGTTGTGAACAGACAAACCTCTTTTGTTTTCAAAGATATGTCTCGCTAAATAAATACCCTAGGACTGTACAGTGAATAGCATATTTTAGCCCCCAAAATATTCCTAAATGCTTGCTTCAGGCTTTCAAAGAAAAAATAATCCAAAAATCACCAAAGCCTGGTGACGGAGAAGAGGGACTGAAATACAGTACTGTAGTGGTAATCATGTTTTGACCTATTTCAGATTCCAGGGTGTAGAAGTATTTTCTCTCTTGTACTGGTTTGTGATTTTTACCAGAGTTCACAAGGCAGCGTATGTAGTCTTGTCACTGAAAGAGAAGCTTTCTAATAGGAAGGTTGTTTAAGTTAGCCTTTTCAAATGTCAGAATCCTAAACAAAATAGATAAAGTTGGATAGAGGTAACCCTTTACAAAGGTTGTGAAATAACATTATCGCCCTTTGGCAGAGGGAGAAATTGAAACACGGTGTTTAGGAGACATCGTTCTTGACAGGCAATGGAGCACAAGCGGGTTTGAGCATAGCATCCAAACCTGGCCCCTGGATTGCTGTCCTGCTCTGCCTTCTGGACATTTCTACCTTCTCTTTCTGAGCTTCTAACTGTAGATGATGTTGAGTCAGTGCTATCTCCAGGTACAAAAGTCACAAGCTGTTGTGGAGTATATCAGGTTGAAATGTGCCTTATGAACTAATTTGTATCATGTTTAATTGGAGAAGTTTTTAAAAGACCCTATCGTAAACCAGCTTTTAGTATAGACACAAACAAAATGAAATAGCTTCTGTATAAGAAAGGTGGATTAAATCATTTTCAGCTTGTTTCATGGTAATTCCTACTGCTTCAGCAAGCACTCTGTTTTGAAAATAGTCTCCATCAGCTGCAGGTATTCACTTCAGTTTGCTCTTTTTCCTTTATGTGCACATCCCCCTCTTCTCCCACCTGCTTCCCAGCTTGGCTTTTCTTCATCTCGGTGCCCAGGAAATGCCAGTGTCTGGTTGAATGAGCTCTGCTATAAATCAAAGTGTCATCACTTAGCTGGTAGAAGTGATTTAATTAATGCGTCATGCCATCCCCGGAGCCTCTCCCCACCTGACTGCTAATCAACCTTCATCAGCAGGAGGAAAACGTAGCCCTTCTTAGAACTGTGCAGGAGAGACCGAAGGAAAGACAGTTAATTGCAGCTGCAGAGATCAGTCTTGTCACTTGTCTCTAATCTGCAGGCTCTTTCTTGAAATGCTGCTGTCCAGGTCTCTTACAAGCCGCATTTAACTTAATTCATAGAGAAATTATCTTGTATAATACCAGCAATCACTTTCCATCAAAAATGGATTTGGCAGATGAGACATTCAACAGCATCCTATTGTGCACTTAAGTATTGAAGTAACTTTTACGTCCTGTTTTAATTAGAACGAGCAGTTTATACATAAATACTTCCCAGTACCATGGATGCACTTCATAGGTTGTGCTGTGCAGTTACCGCTGCAGGTCACTGAGCCAAAAATGCTCATGCCAGTATGAATTACAGGGCAGGTATTGTTAGATACTGGTGTCCTTCGTCAGCTGCCGAATAAATAGTTGGTGATACTGGTACATATGTTTCATGCTGATCATTTCTGTGCAAGCCAGAGCACCATTCCAATTAGGTGTCCCCACTTGGGGTGGGGTCTGTAGTAATGGGAGAATCAACATCCATCTGTGGGATGACATGAACAGAAGGAGAGTTTAGGGCATGTTGTATATGAGATTATTAATATTTCTGTAGGCAATCAAGATAATAATGGAAAACAGCACTTGTGGGAAGCAGTGTTTTTATGCTATCTGTAACACCGAGTCAGGTGTCCTTCTTTCTGGGTTTGGACACTCCCAACTACCCAATGACCATGAGAAAGATACTTCACTAGTTTGTATCTAGGTTTGCCGCAGCTATGATGTTGTCTGCTAGAGAACAGTCTTATGACAAGACAAGTTCTGCTCTCTCGTGAAATAACCAACTGTGCTGAAGCAGGTGGGCCTGCACCACCACCTGCAAGGTTCAATAAGATGAATAGCCGTGCACCCGGAGTTGTTTTACGGTCTGTGGGCCAGCGGGATGACAGCAGTGCTGTGATAGTTTCAGCCTTAATGCTGCGGATACTAGGGGGTAGATCTCTGCTTTTGGAGCCTAAGACAATGTCTCAGTGTGGCTTTTGGGTGAGCCTTGGAGTGGGAGAGGAGCTTGGCCCCACTAACCCAGCGTAGGTTAAAAGCTGCCCCAAGGTGTAGGATGTCTGAGCTGGGTTTGGATGTGCCATGATGGGGCACTTTGAAATACTCCCTGACAGCTTAGAATGAAGCCACCTGGCCTGTGTGTATGAGGCACGCTCTTTAATCCTTCATGGGAGGGCCTGCCCCACAGCCAGCTGACCGCACTACCTTGTCGTGCTCCTCACCCTGTCTCGTGGCGAGTGATGCAGATGAGTTAGCTGCACACTCTGTGCGGTGACGCTAACTCAATTCCAGCTCTGCATTGTCTTGTGGTGCATGAGATGGGCACCCGGAGCCACAGCCGCAAGGTTGGGTGCTCTGCAATCTGACCAGAGTAATTGCCATTATGGTTAAGCAGCTGTTTCCTTTGTAAGTCCATAATTTTGAGGGTTTATTACGTGGACATAAAAGTCCTCTCCAGGCAGAGATTTGGCAGGCAAAGCCCAGCCAGGGAGCTGTTTAATCATTTGTTAGTCTGTTTGGTTTTGCATCTGTTGGGCATTTTTTTTTGGTGTTTTGTATACTAGGCAGCAAAAGATACAACTGCAGTCATTTTCAGTTGCTTACCATTAAGGTCTTTATTGATATTTTATTAGTGGTCAGTTATGATTTCTTTGAAGAAATAAATGTATATTACTATATTAAAAGTACTTACTATGTAAACAAATGCAGTATTCAAATTAGCAGCTTTTTCTGACACTTCACTGATCTCCTTGCTGAATACATGTGCTTTATTTTAGTTAATTCCCACAAACTGCTGCTGTGTGATTGCTTATTGCTGGTTCTGTTGTTTTGTACTAGGGTACTCTGATGATTCAGTAGAGAAAGACAGTGTTCGCTGCATAGCTTTGCTGCTATTTTTATTCTTTCCCTAGCTTTCTTGACAGAATTGAAAATCTGGAGCCAAGCTGCATAAATTCTGCCTCTTCTTGGTGATTTAAATTGAGAACTTTTAAGGTGGTGAAATGACTGTAATGTTATCCCAATACAACCGGTAGCAATTTGTGGTTATTGAGGAATTTTTATTTTATTTTTATTTTATTAAGGAGAAGCTGTTGAATATGACACTGGTAAATTTGATCTCTGAAGGGAAATGTCCTCAGGCTTCCTAAAATTCTACAGCATCCCTTATTTCTCCTGTTTAAACCACACCTGAGCTAATTTAAAAGCAAGATGCACTGATACCCATAGCAACTGATGCCAAATAAAACTGTCTTCCTTTGTAGGATTTTGCTTCAGGCACCAGCCTGAATGGCTGGCCTCATTGTAAGGGTTGTGTTGCAGGTGAGCCAACGGAGCCGTGCTGTAGCAGACGGTTGAATACAAGTGGATCTTGTTGCTGGCAAGATGCTGAGCTTATAAATGCTACACCTGTGTGTTGCAGTTTCTTTCCCCATAAAAAGCCTTGACAATATCTGATGACTTAAATCTTACTTGTCATCTGTCCAGTTCTCATCCTGCATTGAAAACTAATTTAATGGCTTCTGTAATGAACTTCTTTACAGAGGGGAAAGGAGCCGTGGGTGTATTTTCATCACATGCTTTCAGGTTGTTGTAGCATTCCGGCACTGCTGTTTGTGCAGGTCACGGCACCGTGAGGCAGGAGCTGTGTGAACTGTGCTGCCCTCTGAAGTAGGAACGGCAACTTCTGCGAGCCTGGGCTACCTCCTGAGGAAAAGTTGTGCTTCCCATGCAACTGTTAGGTTCTGAGAAGAGGTAAAAGAAGTAGTTCTTGTATATTATTACTCTCACTGCCTTTAGGCTGGGACAGTGTGACCAGAAGATGTGGTGTAAAGGAGCACATGGAGCTGTGGGTATGCGTGCCTTAGCCTCCTGCATGCTGTCAGACCTCTTCAGCTGCATCTGCTGCTCCTCTGCTAACACCTCGTGAAAACTGGCTGCTGCACAGGAGAGCAAAGCTTGCTTTTTAGAGCAGGCATACCAAAATTCTGTTATTGCTACCATGACAAATACAGTGTTAACCAGGAAGTTCATAACTACTTACTAATTTGTTTAATATAAAAATGTCTCATCAACACTTATCACTTTTTCCCCTAGAAAAATTGCTTTTTGATGAAATTAAAAAGCTAAGAAAAACTTAAAAATCAGTTTTGATTTAAGAATATTAGCTTCTGAAAAAAAGGTAGCCAGATGTTTTAATTTTGATTTGATTAGAAGGCTAAACCATTAGAAGATTTATTTTCTTCCTAAATTTTTTCCATGATACAAGATTTTTAAAATTACCATGGATAACAACAAAAAGAAGTCTTTTTCAATGAAGAATTTTCAGTTAAATGGATAATAAGCACTTGAGAGAGGATTGGATTGGGTGCCTGGTAAGAAAGCTGCCTTTTCTGTGGGGAATGGAGGAAAAGGACTGTCATTTCTGAAGGTATCAGAAAAGCAGGTTTTTTTACTCCTGTCTGCCTCTCATTCTCATTTCTGTGTGTGTATTAAGTGGCTCTTGCTGAGCTTTGCGTTGAGATGTGTCATTGTGATAAATCACTTTTACTTGAGATTATATTTTTCCTCCAAATGAAGCTGCCAGCAAGACACATTTTAGCAGTTGCAAGTGGCTGCAACATTCTCCACCGCCTGCCCTCCCTGTTCAATAACTGGAGCACTTTGCTTGTAGAGGACCCTGTTTTCCAATGGGAGGGAAAAAATAACAGGGGTGGCAATTAACAACTGTCAGCACTGGTCAAGGATCTTTGTAGATGCAAGTAAATCTTTTTTTTTTTTTTTTTGTATTTTCCCTACCTTGTATACACTCAAGGTATATACTTGTATATACTCAAGTCCTAGGCTCCTTATAGTATTATCCAGTGAAAGTCTCCAAGATCTCTAGGAACCGTACAAAAGTTGGGAGAGTTGCTCCAGATGAGATGATAGACCCGTGGCAGGGCAGTGAAGGAGAATCATCAGTTGTTTGCTCCAGCCTTGTGAACCCACATCATCAAGTTCAGGCACCTGATGCTTTTCTGTATGCTTACCAACCTCCATTTACAAATAGTTTTGCTCTTTTGTAATCACTTCAGAACTGGAAAGTTGTTAAAATACCTCATCTGACCTCGTCTGATGGTCAGGGAACCTTTTTTTAATATCCACTGTAAACCCATTTCTGACTGGTTACCACTTATCTGTTGCTATGCTGATATTGTCACTGATCTTACCCCCTAAAAGATTCCAGGGTGAATCTACGAGACACCGTACCATATCTGTAGTAGGAAAGGAGTAAAAGAACATCACTATGGTAAAAAGCAAAACAGCATTCTTTATCTTTGTTATTTTCTAAGTGCTAGCAACTGGCAAATGTTGACCATTTTTTTTCTGTTTTGTTTTGAGAAGTCTTATCAGGGACATCAAAAGCATTGCTAAATTTGTTTTGATTTTGGCAAATTGTTAATGGATTGTGACACTTCTGAGAAAATCAATTTGATGAACTTCAGAGGTGTCAGCTTAAATGCAGTCCCAGTAAAAATAAGAAGTTTTACATTCAGATAGCTTTTTGGTGTGCCAGATAGTCACTTGGTGGGTTAAAGTTTTGTCTTCCAGGAAACAGCTGGTCAAATCCCAGCTGGAACCCTCAGGCTAATTAAAGAAATGGGAATTAGTTCTTCATAGATACGTAAAATAGAACGTCTCCTGCCAAAGGTGGCAGGCTCATCAGGGATAAAGTTAAGTCCCTTGGTGAAATGAATGCTGTTACTGCTCAGGCTTCCTGAGCAATATGGACAAATGGGACATAAGTTTTCCAGACTCTCCAGCTGGTTCTTCCCTCTCAGGACTTCTCTGCCCATTGTCCTGCTTTGGTTTCTTTACTTGAGGATTTCTGAACCCATTCCCATTTTTGGTTTCTCTCATATTTATCCTTTCAGATGAATTCCACATTTTGCCCTTGAAATGCATTAATGGAAAGTCACTGAGAGTGAAAAATCTTTGATTTTGTATTCCTATGTGAAAGTCCAAGAGCCTCGGAATTCATTTAGTACTTCATTCTGTTCTTCTTTCATTTTAACCTTCATGGTGCTGGTGGGTGCTCAAAGCCATCTTGATTTATGATTTTCTGTGTTGTTCCTTCTTTTTTCTTTAAAGAGGTCTGAGAAAACATGAGCATTACAATAGGTCCCATTGAAACTTCTTTTCTGTGTATGACCTGGATATGCACCAGGCATGCACTTCTATTTTTCTAGCTGAACGTCTCATCTTTCAAAAGTGAATTCCTTTAGAAAAGGGGAGCAGAACAGGCTGTATTTTCAAAGTTAATTTCCAGATGTTAATACCCAAATCTCTAATTATCAGACCCCTGGTACAGTCAGCATCCTAAAAAGTCAGTCAACTCCTAGAAAAATACAGTATTTTGTCAGTGCCTTGGATAACTACAAAGACAATCATAGCAAAGTGATGGATAGGCACTGTATATAGTCCCATGGTGATGAAGAGTGTGGCTTGGTCATGAAGGAGACTCCTGTTCCTCTGCGGTTACTTGATGAACACTTTTAATTACCAGCATTGTCATTTGCATAATGGAATTGCACAGCTGGCCACATGCAGAGAATGGAGTTACCACATGCTCTGTCAGTACTCATGCATGGGAAAAATTGGTGGAAGGATGCTGGCTTTGAGCAGGGGGAAGTAAACAACTGCACGTTGCAGAGGTAGGGACAGGAGGAAGGGGTTAACCGTGCTTCTTGGCTATGGAGCTCCTTGGCAGCTCCAGCATCACTCAGAAAGGCAGCAATTGGCTGGCCTGCGTTAAGAACCACTTTCTGTTGGTTGCAGGAAGGTACTCTAGGTAAACTGTCTTTTTTTTTTTTTTTTTTTTTCCACCCTCCTCTCCCCCTTTCTCCCTCTTTTTTCCTCTTCTCTTTTTGAAGTTATGGTTCAAAGCTTTAAGCTTGGGGAATGGCTTTCTGACAGAGATCCAAGCATCTTAATGTAATGGTCAGCTGCACTTTGATATCCTGTGGTTTTGGCTTTGGCTTCTGCTTGCCTGTAGCATAGATGAGCAGACACTGCATTTCATATTCTCATGTACCAGCATACGCTGAAATAAGAGCAGACTGTGAGAAAAGATGGATGACTGCTTTACCTTGAAGGCTATAAACACAGCTGCGTGGATCAGCAGATGGCAGACTACTGCTAGCAATGGGCCACAAACAATATGAAGTGTTCCTCTTCCCCGTACCGTTCCAGATGGGAGGCCTCTAAAGGGAAAATAGAATAGGCTTGTGTTGCAATGGTCCGTCCACTTTCTGCCTTCCGTACACATCATTTGTCCTTCCCTTCTGGGGAATGCTTTTCCCTGGTGACACATGATTTAAGATGAGCACGGACAGCCAAGTTTACTGTACACGCTCTTTTATGACTCTCTGACCTTGTAACAGATATCACCCTCTTTAAACCATCACCAGTCTTAAATGTAGAATGAGACTTAATAAATACTGTAATTTCTAACACAAGATAGAATTACAAGTGAAGCTTTTGGACTGCAGAGCCATGGTCAGGGAATGACACTGAGAGAGAAGGAATGCATCAAAATTAATCTGCCCCATCTGGGGCAGTTGGAGGTTAGCTGCTCGTGCAGTGAAAGCAAACAGGAATGCATCTTTCAGAGCGGCATGGTATTTGAGTAAGTTCTAGTGTTGTCCTCTTGCTGAGGACAATATTAATTAATCAAAATCAGCAAAATCATCAGCAAAAACTGTACCTTAGATGCTGATTTGTATGAGTGAGTGGATGTACTGGTGCACAAGAGAGCGTTGGCAGCTTAGGATGATGGGCTGTAAGAGAATCAAATTGATTTTGGGGTTATAGAAATTGACCATTTACTTGTGACTTCATGGCATCAGGTATCAAGAGTTTCCTTGTGGGAATCTCTTTCTCAGCGATGTGAAGAAAGAGAAGTGAAGTGTTGTCTGTCAGCATGTCTAATTTGTCTGACCGCTGCCATCAGCAGACCTGGCTTGCTCCATGAAATACCTTGGTAATATCCTGCTAGTGGTGTGCTAGTAATTGAACTACTTGTCTGATTGTCTTCAGTTTCCAGCTGAGGGCTCACAGAAATGAATCATGAACTCTGAAGAAGGATTTGGGAGGTCAGCCATCTTAACAACAAATCCTTTTCCCAAAGGGCTGCTGTTATTTTCCAGATATAACTTTTTTTTTTTTTTGTAAGGTCTATTAGAGCAGTCTACAGAAGAATTTTCCTCTCTTGTACAAGAAAAATTATGAATTAGTTTTGGTTTACATTATTCTCTGCTTCCCAAGTGCTTAGCAAATGAAACAGGCAGCAGAGGATGAATATTCTCATCAATCATCTTATGTTTGTGTATGCTAGGCAAGACCTAAAAATCCTTTTGGAGTGGAAGGGGAAAAACCAGCAGGATTTCCTTTATGTTACCTCAACAGTAAAGGCTTCTAATTAAAGCCCAAGACCCCATAAAATGACTTTGTCAGCTGGCTGCATAGTGGCATAAAACCAGGAGAGACTGCCAACATGGATGGTTGTGTCTTTCAGCACTGACTGGGTCGGTTCTTCCGACTTCTCAGCAGACATTCTGTTCAGGGCTCTGACAAATTTTGGAGGGAAAGCTAGGCAGCCACCAAGAGTCACTGGGAGTTTTAACATTGCATAAGCAAGTGCAAACACCTTATTTCTAACCACAGCCAGTGAAGGTGCTCTGGTGTAAGAATACTACGTCAGACCACTCATATATATATTATTTTCCACAGAAAATGGCCTGCTAATCCTTCCTTGTTAGATAAAACAAACAAAAATATTTCAAGGCTTTCTTTTCCTAGAATGGTTTCCAAGTTTCACCAACAATATTTTATGGTGAACACATTTTTTGGATGGCCTCTTGGAGCCAGAATCTCAACAGATATTGAGGAGGACTATATAATATGAATTTACACCTTGTCTGGAATCCTCACTGTTTTGACACAAAGATAACACCTACATGATAGCGTCTGGAAAAGGAGGTTAAATATGTGATTTCTGCACAAAATGCAGTGTTAAGGAAACTAGTTGCTGAGAATGACTGCATCTTGCAGTGAAACAAAAATAATGACTGGGTATTCTAGAATTTGCTGGTGAGATTAACATGTTAAATTTGTTAATGACCCGGAAAAAATGGACCATAAGCTTTCAAAATTTGTGGATAAAAGCTATGGAGCTTGTAATGTCATGCAAAGATAAGTAAATCACGGGGACGATGACTGTGATAGTAGATGAAATTTAACTTGGCTACATGTTGAGTGCCACATACAGGTAAAAATGATCTGAGCATTTTACGTGTGGTATGCTGATGGACTTCAGAAGGAAATATTGAGCAGTCCTTGTGGATATTTGATTCCAAATGATGTCTATCAAATGAGCAGAAATTGTAGCAAATCAGGACATGTAGGAGCATTGTACATGGGACAGAGAGGTAAATTTCTGCTCAGAAAGAGCAGTAAGGCGTTGGGATGGGTTGCCCAGGGAGGTGGTGGAGTCACTGTCCCCGGGGGTGTTCAAGGAAAGGTTGGACGTGGTGCTTTAGGGACATGGTTTAGGGGGTGACATTGGTGGTAGGGGATGGTTGGACCAGATGACCTTGGAGGTCTTTTCCAGCCTTAATGATTCTAGGATCGCATGAACAGGCGGGCACTGTATCATCACATCAAGTGTTCACTTCCCTCTGCTGTGACCTCTGTTTTCCCCTAAGTCTGGGATTTACTTCTGTCTTAACCAAACCTGTGTTTTAAAGTACTACCGCTACTGCTCTGCCTTCTCTCTCATTGTTTACACTGCCAGTGCTTTTGGCACCTAAATAGCTATAGATGGCATGAAAATTTAATTTGCAAGTAAAAATATATGTTACAACAAGTGGAGCTTTGATACATGAATTCATGACCATCAGTTCCTGCCTTGGGTATAAAAAGGTATTTATCTACCAACACAGCATCTCACTGCCTTGCTATGTTGATTTCCCAGGTTCACCAACAGAGCTCAAGCTCTCTTCCTCATATGCATCATGTCTTTTTTTATGCCTTAGCCACTGGGCATCATCTTTATAGGTTCACAGAATCTCCCTGTCCCAGTGGTACACAGCTGTTCTAGAGTCGTATAGGAAAACAAACTTTCCCTAGAGCTGGGGAAAAACAGATTTGTTCCTGATGAGATGATGATTCTGAGCTTTCCATTTTTAGAACCAAGTTATAAAAAACTGGTTTACATTGCTCAATTCGTTGTCGACTGCTCATCATGCTGCCAAATCCACATTTGCTTTTCCTCTTTTGCCCTCATGCTGCTGAAACCCTGGCATTTTAGCCTTTTAGGGACATGAAAATTGCACAAGATACAATCCTAAAGCAATTAACACTGCCTTTAATACAAACTTGCAGCATGTTCCATAGGCAGTTTGAAAACTTGTAGTAAACACAGAAGTTTCCTTTCATTTTATATAATAACTTCCTTTTTTTCCTTAGTGCTATTCTTAGGTTACTTTGTCATGGATGATGAAATATTTGTTTTTAAAAAAACCTGTATTTGTGTACCAATACCACAAACTCGTAAGGCTTCATAGCTAGCGATCTACTTCTTGTGAGTAAGTATTAAACAAAGCCCTTGAGGCTCCGGGGCTTCCCAATTTCTATTAGTTTGTGCTGCCCTGGCTTAAAGCAGTCTGGGTGTTTTTTAGTCTCAGAAGAGCAGTAATAAGAGAAGCTCCATGGTGACAGGCACTGAGCTGTACTAAAGAAAGCATGGCAGGGCCTGAACCACCAAACAGATCTATGCTACCCAAGATCTATGCTACCCAAAGAAGCAAACTGAACTGTTTCCAGGCCTCTCTAGTAATTTTTCAGTCTAATGGAAATGCCACACCACACATCAGCAGAGAAGAAATGCAAGTTGTTCTATGATCAGAAGATAGAGTCTGACACCAGAGCACGTGTTCTTTCATACATAAACTCGTCTTGCAATAAGCATGGCAGTAGTAGTCCTATTCAAGCTATTCGTGGTAAAGCCATTCCTTACTGCTTACAAAGAGAATTCTTCAAACAGTGAGATTCAGAAGTACCTGTAAAACAAACAAACAAAACATTTGGGATGCTGGTAAAAACTGCCAGGGTGATGATACTGCTTTAAAGCCCTGGGTTAGCTAGCAATGTGGCACAGCAACATATAGCAAGGGTGAGGCAGTCCTGGGATACAGATTGCTCTGAAGGTATGTAGCTACTACCCTTAACAAAAACTGAGCCTGCTTTGCAGTGCCCAGCTTGTGAACCAGTGATTTGCAGGACCCAGAAATACAGTAGAAGTAGGATTAGTTTTAATTGCTGCAAACCAGCTAATTTTGGAAATGTAATTGAGGGACTTGGCTTGAAGTTTTATAGCCACTCTTCACCTAAAAGAAAATGAGCTGCTTATTACCAGCCAGATCTGGTTTGGGGATCTGGAGAAGCTCCAGGCTTGGTGATTGGGAGAAAGATCCCAAAATGAACACCTAGCTGTAGGGATTTCTGCTCAGGCCATGGCTGACAGCAGGGGATCATCCAAAAGCTCCCTACCAGCTGGCAGCCTGAAGCTGAGACAGCTCCTCTGCTGAGCAGCCAGCAGACCACAGCCAGAAAGGAGGGCTCCCTCACTAGCATGAGAAGTAAGTAGCAAGCACTTTGTGGAGTGAGATCTGCTCTCGTTATCACTTAGCACTTGGGATGCTCAGACCAGCAGTCCCCGCAAACAGCTGGAACTCCTCCTAGATAAAAAGTTCCTCCAATCCCTATCCAGCCACTGCAGGAGAAGTGATCTTGCCGTAAGTGTGTTTATTATGAACGCAAGGCTTAGCTTCCTGAGCAAACTTCCACTCTCCTGTTCACCCGACAGGCAAGCGCATAATTTCCCTGTGCAAAATCTTCCAGCAGTTAATCCAGTGTCCTGGGTTATTTTATGCTGCTTGACTTCAAGTGCTCTTAGCTTTACTGAACGTGCCTCTACCGTCTTAAGTGTCTGCACAGTACAAAAGTTAAATTCCAAAAGCTGTTTTGCTGTGCCTGCTGCAAATGCTTGGATGTGTTCCAAGTCCTGCTCTGGCATTTAAAAGGGATTTTCCAGGATGTTACAATTCACCCAGCACTATTACTGAGCCAATCCAAAAGCCTTGCTGCCTTCAAAGATACACAACTGTGTGTAGTAAAAGTGTGTTCCAAGGCACACAGAGCACCGAGCAGACCAATGCAGCCAATGGCTGTATTTGCACAGACATAAAACCATCCAGAATTGCTTTCTCTGTGCCGCTTTCAGGCTGTGCGAGCTATGCAAAGATGCAAAGTTTCAGTGCTGCCCTGTGTATGGGAGTTTATGTGGCAGAGAGTATTCTTGCATCTGTTCCTGCATGTCTGTGGCCTGTCGAGAGCTTTTCACAGGAAGAAGGAATATCCACTTCCTTTCTTCCCCGTAACACAGAGTACCCAAACGTGTGGATCCTCCCCACAATCTCAGTGCTTCCCCGGGAGAGGAAGAAACAGAAGAATGTGACATTACAGGGAACGGTAATTAGAGAGCAAAGGATGGGTCTGTTTCTGGGGAAAATGGCAGAGCCGTGTGTCTGGAGCAGCAGTGGTGTGATGTTAATCAAAAGTGAATGACTAAATATTAAAAAGAAAAAAAATGGTGGGAGGAAATCTATTTAGTGATTAATAATTCAAGTAGTCCTGCCCTGGACAGAGTGCTTTGCTATGTCTAATTTAAAGCAAATTTATTTTGTAATGGACAGATTGACCCTAAATATACAAACTGCTGAAAGTGAAGTGAAATAGGTACCACTGAAAAGATGAAACAAAATAAACTAGAATCATTCTGCAAAATGGCATACATGTGTTAAATTGCATTGTTGCAGCCACCGAAAATTTAATATAATTCAAAGCAAGTTGCCTTGTATTTGTTCTCAAGGTCCCAAAGCTGGCAATTTGCTCTAAGTATAAACTACAAGGCTTTCTGGAAAGACATCCTTTGCCAAACACGAGGTACTGGGTTCACGTATGAGGTAAGTGGCTGAAACATAGCTGTCTCTGATTTTAAAGGTCAGATAAAGCTACCTAACGGTATTTTCTGGCCTTAAACTACATGAATTCTGGCAAGACTGAGTGTCTTAAACACGAGAGCTTACGTGTGTAAGGTTCCTGGCTGCACACAGCTCCCCATCTGATGGGTGGGTGGTGTTGTCACCTCCTTAGCTGTGTGGTTGGTTAAAGTGAGGGTTTGGGTCCCCCTCAGCAGTGCTGCAGGTGGCTGCAGGGACCAAATCTTGTGCTCCATTTAGAGGGCCGGGCTCTGGCTTATATAAGGCCACCGTGCACTGGTTTGTGGTTACATTGCTGGTTATATAACGTTAAGCTACAAGTGTTCCATGGCCTAATAAGAATAGCAGCATGAAGAGGAGTAGTTTGTCAGGACAGACCGGCTGGTTCTCTAAGATGTAATTAATTAAGCGCTGACAAGCTCAGACATAAAACTCGTATAATAAATTAGTTGTAGTACCTGGGTAAGAAGGATGAACTCTGCCACAAAGGCAATTACAGAGGATTTCAGCCCCAGGACCACTTCCACACGCTCATGGGTGTTGGGAATCACATAAAAATTGTATGGGTCTTCAGCAAAACGGAGAAATTGCTAACATTAAAACAGCTGTAAATTTTTCAGTTCAAATGAAATCTAGAATGGCTGTTGCAATAGCACCTGGTTTTGATAGGGCTCTCCTGGCTGTAGAAGCAAAGCAGCAAGTATGGAAACCCATTTAGTTTGCTCCTAGGGAAAACAAATGGGCTTCTAATTACTGATTGGATATTTAAAAAGAAACACACAGCAATCTGACTACAAGGCCTAGGTTTCACAAGCTTGCTTCTTCAGATGTGAAAAATATTCTGGTCCGATCTGAGAGGTTTTCAAGCCCTGCAACCACCACAGTATTTTTTGCTAGTTTCTCATTTGTCTTTGCTTATTCTAATTCTTTCCTTGTTTACATCCCTTCTGACCACATTCAACTTGTATTTAGCATATCTGTGTGCTTATGCTGGAGGATGATTGTACTGATACAATCAAGATAAATTACTGGATTTGTCTATCTTCTGTTTTAAAATCTGTCGTTTCACTCTTAATACACAAAGTCTGGAATGATTTTCTTATTGTCTCACACTGTAGTTTAGCTTGGATTAGTGGTGTTAAAGTAATGAAGCTATGTAGATAGTAGGGGATGAAAAGACGTGAAAGAATGAGATGTCAAGAACAGCAACATTTCCTATTGGATAGAGTCACTGAAATGCACCAGTGTCTAGGGGAAAGCAGGTGACAAGGGAAGTAGTGTTCTGTGAATATGATCTGTGGGCAGAATCTTAACCAAGAATCTGGGGCAAATGGCTACTCAAAATTAAATGTACTGTCCAATCTCCAGTATCAGAGCAGATGGAGCTTTGGCTTTTTAGATCTCAGCCAAATAATCTATATGCTAAACAAAAGTGTAAGTGGCAGAGAAAAAGACTCAAGATGGAGAAAGAAAATATCAAATACCAAGCACTTACTTGGAGACCTGAGCAGTGCACAATTTTACTGAGAAAAAACAATGATGTAACTGAAATTAAATGGAGTCCAGGACATTATTAGAATTAACATCTACATTGATTAAATGAGATGCTGACAGCAGCAGCAGCATTGCTGCGCTTTCATTCTAGCACTCTTGTTTGACATTTTAAAAGAAAATGATGAATGTCACCAAGTTTTTTTGCCATTATTTGTATGATGTAAGAGAATTTGCTTGATGAATTTCAGATTCTTATAGATTAGTGGGATCTTGAGCACATCAAAATATTTACTGATTATCTTACTTGGAGACATGTTTAATTTATTTCTTCTACTGTGGTTCCAAAAACAAGAGCTTGTCTACTTGCACCTTGAACTAAAATAACAAAAGCCTGTTTTCGTTTATTCTGACATTTTTCATTTATTCTGACATACTTCCGTGCGGGTCTGTGCGTACATACCTCTTTTGGCTGTAGTATCTTAGAATTGCGTTAATCCCAATTTGTGCGTAGATGAGCCTTAGTTGCCATCTTCCACAGTGCTTTTCTAATGCTCTGTGTTTTTCATACATTTTGAAGGCCCTGCAGCTGGACACATGGCTATAGCTCGCCTTTGAGGAAGTTCTTCTGCTCCATGGCTGGCATGGTGATGCTGCTTCTGGTGCCAAGGAGGAGGCAGCGGCCTCTCTCTGCTGTGTCCTGGCAGAAACGCAGGGCACAGATTGTGAGTGACCTCTTGTGGAATCAAATAATTGTGATGGAGCTGATCCAGTCATACAAGGCCACACTCCAACCCCCTTGCTCCTGGCTCTTCTAAGCAGCTGTAAAACCTCTTGAAAAGAAAATATTCTGCTGAACATGAAGACCGATACTATTCTGGCCACTCTAACTTGGCCAGGTTTACCTAAGTTGGGCAAGTATTGTCCTGTGATCCTTAAAAGCCAGAAGAAATTGGAATTTAGTGAATAGGTTTCAACATGAGGTAGGTCCTTTGACTGGCAGTCATCAGTGCATGTGAATCATCACCTGTCTAATGGAAGTTGGAGGCATAGTAAACAAGCAGAAAATCTAGTCGTGTGTACATAAATTCCCAAAAGACTGAAGACTGATCTGAAGTTAGAGCCTGTGCCCCAATGACCACTCAAGACTGCTTCCTTGTCCCTTGTACTATTCTCTACAACCTTCTTACCTTTACCATATTCCTCTGCTCTTACATTCTTGCCTATTAGAGGCCCTTCTTTCAAATCCACCTTCCGAGACAAGGCTTCTGCCAGAGCCAGTCATTAACCAAAGGTTAAGCAGACTCAAGCCACCTTTGTTTCTGCTAGGTAGCTGTCACAGAAATATTCCTTCAGACAGAGATGCTCTGTGTGAGGCTCCTTCTGCATCCTGCCAACATCAGCTCCGCACAGTCCTGTCCAAAAAGCAGGAGGCACCACAGCTGAGTGACATGTGCCCAGGACCTCTTCTTCACCAAGGCTCAGGATGCGGTGGTGTTATTGCTGCTGTTTTTAACTGCCTAGACCACAAACTGCTCTTCTGTCCAGAGACCTCAAAAGCCACCCGTTAAGCAAAAATGCATTTCTGAAGATACGAACGTTGCATCACTAGAGGGCATCCCAAGCCTCATCACGGCCAGCAGCAAAGCCCAGGGTGACAGAGGGGCAGGCAAGCTGGGTCCCTCAACTCCCTTCTGCTCCCTAGGCTTCTTCCTACCCATAAAACTGATTGAATTAAGGGTGCAATTTTCCTTACAAAATAGTAAGAAATGTATGCAGTTTGTACTGTAAGTGGTATTGCACCAGTACCAAGGTGTACCAGACTGTTTCAGGATCAGTTGTTGGCATAAATCTTCCATGTTGTACCACTGGAAACAGATCTGTGTATATGTACAGATGCAGAGGTGGGTAGGAATTATTTTAACTAGACTAGAATAAATAAAGCACTCTAATATTTGGTGTTCTAGAAGAGACTACACGAAAGCATACAGATCACCAGGGATTTACTCCACTGCTTTTATTCAGTGTGCTAAGACATAAAATACATGAATTTGTAAGCCGAGAAGAACCCCTTTCTGATCCCAGCTTTGTGTGACAGAAGTCAGGTACACCCTGCCTGCATCCTGAGCTCTCAAGCACTGTGGCAAGGAAGACAGCAAAATGTTCTAAGTGGAACACTAACGAAAAAAACAACAACCCAACAACAACCAAAAATAGATACTAGTAATGCAGCGAGAGAGAAGGGGGAGGGTGAAGACAGCTTCATTTTACAAATGTCTTTGTTGAGACAGTAACTGGATACAGAAATCCAAGTCGCAGTGGGATTCCAAGCGTGCACATCTGCCTCCCAGCCCTTGTGCTTCCCAGAGCAGCGGTGATGAGCTGAGATCTTCAGAAGGTAGTTATTTGGTTCTGCCTATGGGGCAGATTTTGAGGTCCACTTTTGGGTGCCCGAAGGACCGTAATGTCTTTTTGCAGATATGGACCAGACCAGCCTTCAATCTGGATGTATTTCTGTATCTCCTCTAGAAGAAAGATACTAATTTAACTTTTACCACCTAACTTTATTAAGGCGTGCTCTACAAAGACACACAGTACAGCTCTGGCTCCAGTGAGACAGCCAGGTGGGGCTTACTGGCCATGAAAGCAGCTACTCACTGGAAAAAAATGGTAAGAGTAGAGGATCTTCAGTAGAGATTCAGGAAATGACATTTCACATGTTCCACTGAGGCCCAGGCAAAACTTAGCTGTGAGCTGGTCCTAGATTGGAACCTGTCAGCTGAGAAACCTGTCTGTGGGAAAGCCCCGCTGCTGAAATCCTGGGCTCTCCAGAATTTCTCTGCTGAAATCTCTGCAAAATCTATTTTTTTCTTTCCTACCAAGTAACCTTATGTTATCATGCCAAAGCTTCTGTTAAGGAAAAGTTTTCTTTTAACAAAGCTTAGTCAAACAGCAAGACTATTTTCCGATAACACGTGTTTCCATGTCATACTGAAGATATCTCCATGAGAGAACAAATTACAGCAGGCAAACATGTTTCCACATGAGGCTTCACCCACATTAAATTCTCACAAGAGGCCTCACCACAGTGATATTTCCTTTCTTTGCTGCCTTTGCCATCGTTATATCAGGGTTAAATGACTGCACTGAAGGAATCTGGAGAATCTGTCGCTTTCCCATGCTGTTAATTGACTCCATCCGTACCCGTGGTGTACCCTCTGTGTTGGTACTCTGCTCCTGGGGGCTTCTCATGGCATCTGCTCATCCCAAGTAGGGACCAGGTTCATCCTGTGCATAGCTGAGCGTTAAGATTTTGTAGTCTTTTAGTCTTTTACTTTTGCACCCTCTGGGATGCTGCCCTCCAGATCCTCTAGATTACCTCAATTTATTTCAAGACCCACACCAAGCCTTAGCACAGGCAGAGGCTCTAGCTCTGTGGCAGTTCTTGGCAGGAAGCTCTTTGCATAAAGCCCATTAGGGCAGCAACAGCTGAGCTTCCCCCTTAACAACTTGCAGAAGCAGATTGGAACAAATTGTTCTTGTGGTTTGTGCTTTTTTTTTTTTTTTAAATATGTATTTTGGGAGTGAAGTTTAGTGCATGCACACACACAAACACTACAGAATTACTTTCAATAGGATCAGGAAAAAAAACACAAATGAAAACAGGCTAAAGAGATGCTAGAAAATGGACATAATTCTGCTCTATGGCTTTGAATGCAAGGAAGAGCAGGCAGCAGATTAAAAAAAAAATCAGTGTTCTCTTCTAATCCCGTGTTAAAGGTCCGAGGTTCAAGTCTGATTCTGGGAGATTTTAAACACACAAAGAGGAGCCAAGTTCTCACGTTGCCTTTTCAACTAAATAGGATTTGAGTTTCCTTAACTCACTTGTGTCTCTCGAAGTCTCCCTTTCCAGGTCTGTAGCAAGAAATAAAATTCTAAGACAAGTTTTGGAGACTCGCAGAAATTCTTAGGCAAGGGTGCTTCTCAAGCAGCCCTGGGCCTGCATCAGGCATCCCGCCACAGGTCTGTGCCTATTCTCTGGTTAACATGTGTAAATCCGACCCCTGAGATGCAGCTATGTTCTGCATCCATGGAGATCTTCTATTGAATGATAACAAGCTTTTTTACCTTGCTAAATAGTTTCCCACATTACAGATATGGAAACTGATGGGTAAAAATTGAGCCATTCCTTAAAAGATTTCTTGAGTATAAAGGCATATAAATCATTGGCACAGGTCAGAGCTCAGGCATGTTATGTATCTGCTCTATGTCTGGGAAAGTTTGGGGTTTCATACTTGGCACATGTCAGTGGTGAGATTTCTTGCTTTCTATCAATTTATGACTGCAGGTAAGCATGTTCAGACTCTGGTTTCCTAGCAAGTTGCCTGCGTAGTCTTGGTCATGTGGCTGGGGATATCACCACAGTAAACGTGGAGGGCATTGGAAACAAAGAGCTTGTATAAATGTTTGTAGAAGCCAGCATATCCCATTAGGACCAAAAATCTGGAGTAGGAAATATTCCCATGGAGTGGCTGAGGGCTTTGGAGATGTTAACTGCTTCCATGCTAGGCTGCTGGAAGTCTATATCCAGTGACTATATTGTAGCTAATACAGTAACAGGCTGTATAGATAATAAACACGTTCTGCTCTCCAGACACTGTGCTTACACAGTGCATCAAAAGGGTTAAATACAGTTGTTCTTGCCAGTGTTTGGCCTGGCTGAGGATTAGAGCTTATTTTAGCTGTTCTTCCTAAACATAGCAAAGGTCACGAGGGAACAGGCTTTGTTGCTGAGTCTTATTGGCCTTGTTCCTTGTAGGGGTTTTGCAGGGGGACAGGCTTGTCTCACTTACAAGGATAATAGATGACAAGTCTGGTGCTGATTAACCTCATTTTAATTGATAATTAATTTTAAACCCTATTTACTTTCCCTGGAACAGCTGAGACTTCAAGGGAATCGCAGCAGAGGTGAACAAGAACTGAAATCTTCCCCAAGGAAATGATACTAGGCAGGAAGGAGAAAAGGGGAAGAGAGATGCAGATTCAGATTGTCATTACGGCTCTTCATTAGGTTTGTTGCTTCCGAAAATGGAGGTCTCTCATGTCTTTGTTAGCTATTACCTGTACTTCTTCTGCTCAGGCATCCCCGTCTTGTTCTGCAAAGACCACTGCACTTCCATTTCTTGGTCCTTCCCTAGCCCTGCCTGCCAGTAATCCTGCTTTTTGCTGTATTAGAACTCCTTTTGCCTCATTTCTGAGCCTGTCAAATTGGTGGGGTGGCCTGCTGGCCCTCTGGGAGCATAAATACTCCTTTTGAGCTTGAAATATATGTGATGCTCTATAGTTTTAGAGTAGTAAAAGCTTTAGAGGTGTAAAGGGTAATTTTTATTCACAGCCCAACTCTTTGCACCTCCTGCACTTAGTTCTGCGAATCAGAGCCTTCCAGGATTAACAGCTGCGTTAAGCTCCCTAGCAGGGTATTCCTGCAGGAGCTTTTCTTATCCTAGTTAAAATCTGTGATGGCAATAACGTGTCTGCCCTTCTACAGCACCCTCTACAGAGGGATTTCAAATCATTTTACAAACATTAAGGAGTTAATTCCTTAAACAACTTTGAGATGTGTGTCATCCTTGTGGTATAGGCTGATAAACTGGAAGTCTGAGCGATTTATTCAGGGTCACTTAACACATATGGTAGAGGCAGCAGCCCTTTCTGGCACTAGGAACTGCTCTAAACTTATTTCCAGGACGACATGGCAACATGAGCCTCAGTGCAAGTCACCCTCTGTATCAAGATTGCAGTTTATCTCTCTGTAGTCGTTACAGCGCTGCAGTCTTTACGCTGTGCTTTGTTGGTTATGTTTGTAGCCTAGTTACTACCTTCATCCTACATCCTAGAGGCTTTCAAAATAACACAGATATTTCAGTCTGAACTTACATAACCTCACTTGGTCATTACCTATAATCAGGATCTATCCGTACATTATCATTCTGAGAAATTTCCACATGTTGAATATGAAATGCCACCTGGGACGTGTCTCCCCAGCTGGTATTGATCAGAGGACCTCTCATTCATGTAACAGGAAAAAAACAGCTTTTCTGAGTCCTGGCCTGAGTTCCCACAGTGACTGAGGTCTTAAAGTGAGCAGTTCTAAAGGAAAGGTTGTTGGGGACAGCTTTGTATTCTGTGGGGTATCTGCATTAGAGCAAGAAGGTTAGGAAAGGTAGCTCCTATTTGATCAGATGGAACAGCTTAAAACTTTCTTGTATTTCTTCTTCTTGTATTTCTTCAATTTTTACTTTTTCTTCTATTAGAGAACATTTCTAGTTCCGTGCCAGATTAGGAAGAGACCTCTTCTCTAAGGGCAGGTGGTTGAAGTCACATAGGCTGCTTGCAGAACCGTCCATCGCCAACAGTTTTTCCGAATGGGTCCCACACAGAGGATAATGTTTGAAAACGTGGTTTTAAGAGCCATTTTGAATACTCTAGTTGTGGGTCTCAGCAAAATACTTCCTGCTTATGAGAGGAACACAGTATGATAAAATAAGAGCTAGCACCCCCGATTACGTGTTCTATTCCCAGTATTGCACATCTCTTGCATCCGTCACACCTTACATAGTACCAGTATTTTTATGCTGCGAGTTCTTCTGGTGAAGCTCAGTGTTCGTTTACAGACGACATTCGGATACATGCACGGAAGGAATGTGGAAATTCTATTAATGAATGTAATTTAGTTTTAATAGCTCCTGTGTGACTGCTGGATCTGCTCAAGCAGAGATGAGTTATTAAAGGTGATAGTGCAATGATGATTAGAGCAAGCCCCTGGCTGCAGTCTTTCCTACATTTAAAGTCAGGTCAAGCATTGAGAACCTACAGCTATGACTGGCAGCGCAGGTGGCTTACCTGCTTACATACGCTCCTGTAGGACTTCCCTAAGCTAGCTGTTCCATGTGTTTGTTTGATAACGCCTTCTTTCCTTCCTTCCCTCCAACCCCTTTGCACTGGAAAGAGGAAAATATTTCCCTTTTGCTTTCTCTCTGAAGACTGCTATGTATTTTTAGCTGCTCAGGATGTCTCCAAATAACACACAGACTCTGAACTTGCATTGTCAGCCTTCCCTGTAAAAGCCCCTCCTGGGAGGTTTATGGCTGACTCTCTACAGCTTTGCTGATACAGCGTGTAATGTTTATACCTGCAATCAAGCATTGGCTGAGCTGCAGCCCAACGCTGGCAGCTTCTTTCTCTCTCCCTCTGTCCCCCTTCCCTTACAACTCCTCTCTCCTGGTAATAGACAGATGGTGCTGATTGCCTATATAAAAGTTTTTTTAAAAAATGTCACTACTCAGTAGCCAGAAAAACTTATATGTGTTCTGCCCAGCAAGAAGGAGGTGGACACAGGGTCTGTATTTCTTCTTCTAGATGATTTATAATGTATTCCTCCCCTGCACTGCTGTTTTCCAAGCCATTTCATAGATTTTGAGATTTACCAGATTAGAGGTTCATCTACAGTTTATAAACCATTTTACTTTCAAGCAGAAAAGGAAGGTTGGTTTCTTTTTTTGGGTACTTAACAGATATTTTCTCCAAAGTGGCCTGCAGTTGTCTCAGAAGCATTCTACCTTGCACTTTTCTGGCAAAAAAAAAAGGGACATTTGAAACAGGGGCCTCTTCTAGATGTGAAAGTGAGGGTAACTCAATTGGATAAAAACTTGAAACTAGCATTACTTAAACATCCACTATGCAGACAACTTTATTTCAACTTAAGAGGGCCTTACTCATGTTTAATTTTGGTTTACTGCGTATTCTGAATCCATGTTAGCTAAACCAAACAAAACATATCATACAGGCCTTTGCCAGCATTTGAATAAATGGATTTGAAGTCACTCTTTACTTAAATCAATGCAGCTGTGAGTGAAAACAAGGCCAAATGCACGCAGTCGTCTTGAAGACCATGCCAACAAAGTGCAAGAAGAAAGGTATCGTGCGTTTTTCAGGATTTCTGTATCTGCAAGTTCTCAGTTGCTAGCAGAAGGAAGTCAGTGAAGTTCAGTTTCAAATGCCGTGGAACTAAAAATGTCATTGTTGTGTGCATTTTTATTTATTTTACTAGTCTCCCTGAAGTATATACCACTTTATGGGATGATGTTAGGTCACCGTTTGTCTACGTTCAGTATAAACAGAAAAGGGTAGTTGCCATGCAGCTGCACATTCAGATCTATGTGAGTCGTCTTTCAGCCATACTAACAGAAAATGCAAGGAAAAGCTCAAGAATTCAGGTTCTGCTGACAGGTGAATCTTGTGATGCTCTGAGGATGTGTTTAGACGACAGAGTTCAGGTCTGCTTGAATCTCCTGCAGGATCTCAAGAACCTCTTCTGACCAGCATGGTGATCCCACCGGGACCACTTGTCAGTGGTGGTTGCTGCGTAGTTAAAAAAAGCACTCCAAACTGAGCTGAGTTTGTTCGTTTATACTGGAGGATTCTTGCCTGATTAACATGGGCCTAAGGGAAGTAAGACTATCTTAATTTTATCTTTTACCAGAGAAAATGTCTGAGAAAATGGCAGTGATTTTATGCAGATCTAGGCTTTATTTATATTAACAGAAGATACTGATGGTTGCCCAAAGCCTAAAAGGCTGACAGCCAGAATTCTTTTTGCTATTTCATTAAGTTTACGAAGGAGCAGCAGAGATAGGGAATCGAATCAGCCTTGCTGGTAACACTGCAACACAGAGAAAAAAGAGTTGAGTGTATTCTCGTAATGCGCTTCAATCAGAGTTGTGTTTTGAAGCTTCACAGTCAATATACCTGCTGCTTCTAGAGCTTAATCAACATACAAAGGAGTCTTGTCGCCCTGATACACTCCTAGAAGTTTCTGTCTCGGCTGTGATTTGGGCTTCCACAATACAATCAGCTTCTTAAGTTCCCATTTATTATTTATTGCAGTAACTCAACTGAAAGATGATTTTCCTCTGCAAATCCTTTCGTTTCTTGGATCTAAATCCTGCTATTCAGCTGTTTTTAACTAGGGGGGACTGTTAAAAGGCTGATACTTCACAAAGGTAGCAAACGAGCCCACTATCTACCTATTCTGTCTCTTTTACATTTTACCCCCCTTGAAAACAGACCTACTAACAGTCGTGTGATCCTTGGCCACCAAACCTCATCTTCCACTTTGGTCTTAAGTAGGGCTGGGAGTACATCTTTACCCAATGGAAAATATTGGTACCTGATCTCCTAACTTGTAATGCAGCACTGGGCTGAGTTTCCTTGTGGTACTGGAACAAGTGTTCTTGTAGCTGAAGTTGCTTTGCACTGTAGTCAGTGTTGCTATCGGATGCTGTATTTCAAATATTCAGAGGACAGACGTCTGTTTTCAATTCAGAAATACTTGTTAAAAGCTTCATTCTAATTTAAGTTTAAATAGTAACAAAATTCCCATGAGAGCGTTCAATGTAAGTGTGTCTTCCTTAGAACAGGCTCTAGCAGCTGTGAAAGTAAAGTAGCTACTTCTTTAGCAGGCTGTTAGAGCAAAATTAGCTATCTAAAGCACATAAATAATCTGGTAGTTTGGATTCCTGCTTATCAACATCAGAATAATGAATTCATAGCTTGTATTTATGTGCTTGACTCTCAAGGCATTGAAGAAGAAAGTTTTCTCTCCCCCAAATGCTACTTTCAGGTAAGAGAGCTGTCATAAAGCATCTTAACTTTTGTGCACATTTGCAAACAATTACTCTCTGTTTTTTTTTTTTGTCATTTGTCCCTATTCCATCTTTCAGTATTGTGGCCTATATAGTCTGAAAGATATTTTAATTACAGTAAGACTTCTGCTTACTGCTGTACAGCTTCTTCAGGGTTGACGATTTTGGAGAGAAATCTGAAGGTGTCTAGTGGTTGCAGAAAGGCATTCTGAATTGCTGAACATGCCATCAGGGAATGAAGGGTATGTGCTGGCTAGGTATTGCCTGTCTCAAATACTGAGCTGGTGCATCACGGAGTTACGGAAACCTTTCCAACCAGCAGCTGCACTGCTAATGATGTTTTGGTGTGAGTAGCAGAGAGGAATGGGCAAAATGTCAAAGGTGTGGCTTGCTGTGTCCTCCTTGCCTCCAAGCACTGAAGCTTCATTATGTGACTCACTAGTTATGTGTATTGCTGCTCACATCAAAACTGCTCTCAAAAGCCACACAATGCTGACTAAAACTCACAGTTCGTGGCAAATTAACTCTCAGGTTATGATGAGACCTCTGCTGAAATGAACCTTTTAGTTAGGAACCTCTGTACAAAATCAAGAAATTTCAGTCTAAAACCTCAGCATAAAGAAAAGGTGCTGACAAAGAGGGACCCCTTTTGTTAAATTAAGGTGGAAGTCTTGGCTAAAAGAGCCTAAATCAAATTTCATCCCATCCATGTGTCAGGCTGGACACAGGATGATGTCCCACCATCAGCTGTTCCATCAGATGTTGATCTATTAAAATAAGAGAACCCATGTATGGCTCTAATAGAGAACTTCGCAAGCTTACCTTCTGTGCATGGCTGCAGAAAGAAAAATGCAGGCAAATAGTGAAATAAGTTGTTACCATTCTTGCCCATATTTTGGAACAATGAGGACCTTCTGATCAGTGCCAAGACTCACTTCCTTCCTAGGATTTGGCTCTGACAAAATGCAGAGTGAAAAAACAATCTCCTCTGGTAACACATGTGCTGATGGCACAATACCCCATGAGAATCTGAAACGGATTCCTCCGTGCAGGCTGGCTATCTCTGCATATCCATCGTGTGGCTGGATTTCAAAAACTGCTCAGCAAACAGCATGCTGATGGCTTCTTACGTGCGAGGCAGTTTTTAAGAGGTGGCCATTTATATGTGGGAACTGAGCTGCTTTGAAAATCTGTCCCTAGCTGTCAGCGTTCAGACAGGCTGACAATTCCAGCCTCTCTCACGTCGACATTATCAGTCTTAGCACAGATGATTGCATAAACTGGCTGAAGCCTGCAGACTCCCTTCAGGAAGAACTAGCTCACAGTACAATTGGGCCCTTTACAAGACAGTTCAAATGCTTTTGTAAAACAAAGTGTTGATAGCTGTCTTCAAAAATAGAAAAGCTTTTTTTTTTTTTTTTCTTCTTAAAATGAAAAAATAAATTCTTCAACTGATGGCAATAACCATGTAAACCACACAGCTGATTGATTTGGCAGGCTGCAGCCTCAGCAGAGACTGGCCGTATCTCCATAGATCTTCCACTCTTTTGATTTCTTCTTAAATTACCAAAAATATGCATCTTTATGGAGGGATATTGAGAGGGGAGTCAGGCAATAAAGTTAAGTAGTGTTTTTAATTATGTTTGCTTCTGTAGCTTTATGAGTGTGCATATGCGGGGTTGACCAAGAGATACGAGGCTAGATTAAGCACTCGAACCACTGTAAATCTAAAACTGTCTGCTGAAAACCATGAGCAACTCCAGATTTATCTCATTTTAAATTGCACACAACTGCACCTGCAGTGTTTTAAGAACTGACTAGGCCAAGATGGTATTCTGAACAGAAGCTGAGATAACAAACTCCTTTCCTCAAATGTTTAATTTCAGACCCAGCTCTGAGTTTGTATAGCTCATCAAGGCTGCATAACTCTATCATAGGTGCCACATTTTGGATTTGCTCCCCAGGATACTTCAACTTAATAAGGACAAAGTCCATTAATCCAAAGATAGCAGAGTGTTAAAACAAAGCTGAGCTGAGCTCTAATCCTGAAGATTATAGTTTCAGGAGAAAGATTTAATGTCATCTCAGGGTGGTTGCCTTTTTTTTTTTTTTTTTTTTTTCCTGTTTTGTTTTCAGGCAAACTTCAAAGTGGCTCATTAGATGCCTTCAGAAGTCATGAAGATGAAATGAATAAGAAGCGATTCAGGCAAATTGTTGACTCTGGAGAAGGGTTTTAAAAAGCAACATCACAAAAGCAAAACCCCTAGGGATAACTGTAATTGCATATCTAAAGAGAATTTCAGAGCTGCTCTGCCAGCCCCACTTAGCTGAGGCACCTTCTCTTCATCCTGAGAAGGGCTGATCCTTTTTGTCCTGGCTTCTCAAACATCAGTCTAAATTTCCCTTGACTGTCTAAATTTCCCTTGACTGTGTCATAGTGATTGAGCCTCACAGACTTCCTGTGGGAAATGCTTTATGCTCCAGAGTAAATTCGCTAAGGAGAGACATATTCAATATCTGTTTTTTTAAAGTGTTTAGGAACCCAGGCAATTTGATAGCTGCAGAGGAAAAATGTGTGTATTTTTTGCCTTTTTTTTTTAATGTCTATTTGTTACTTTAAACAGTCCTAGTATAGGATGAGAGCAAGAAAAGAAATGGAAAAGAGAGATTCTCTCTGATAGATGGTTTCTGTACCTGCAGGAGTCAAGTCCTTGGGTCATGCTGAGCAGTGAACGCTGTCCTTTGGGAGCACAGACTTTGCTCTTTCAGGTACAGCTGAGCCCAGCCCTCTGTGGCACGCCTGTTTTTTTTGTAAAAGCACAGATAACGGAGAGTCTCTGCTGTGTGACCCTGTTACCTGGAACAAGTGCAGACACATGCTCACTGTGCCTGCAGGGCAGATCTGTCAGCCCTGCCAGCTACTGGGTTAAGACCAGTGGGGCAGCAGCGTTCCCGAGCCAGGCATTTACGGACACGGCCTTTTGCAGTCCTGCAGAGCCACTCCAGCTGTCCTGCATGCCTCTGGGAGGTGACCCAAAGGCTGAGCGGGATGTGCTGCATGGCTCTTTGCAGCATTTCCTGACCTTATGTCCCTCTGTCCCAAAGGAGAGAGAAGGGCTGTGGTGGTAGGAAGGCAGGCAAGTGGCTCCTTCTTGTCTTGGTGAGACTGGCACCCAGCCATGCTTCTTTCTCACCACCTCCACCTGGGTTACTGAGAGCTCCCCCTTTTCTCAGCAGTCCCTTTGGGTCTTTGAACCACAGTGAGCAGCAGGAGAAAAGGCGGGAAGCTGGCAAAGGGTGTTTTCTTTGCTGCTGCTTCTCTTCTCCTTGCAGTCCCCTTTACTCTATGTACGAGGAGTAGGTGAAATTTTGGATCGGCTGAGGACAAAAGTTCCACATGTCGCACACCTACGCACAGGCTTTTTAAACTTCAATTTTATAGTAGAAGAAGTAATTGTACTGCAGTTACAATGATCAACGGGAACAGAAAAAGGCAAGTTTTACATGGAGAGGGTAATACCTTGTATTATGCTAACTGATACAGCTGAAATAAACCAGGCACGCTTTCAGGCTGAGTCCCTTGCTCAGTCGCTCACATCTTGTGCCGGTGGGTGTGGGCCCGAGGAGTGCCACTACCAGCGGCAGCCAGACGGTGCTGCTCTGGCCCTTGGATTATAGGGGAAAGTGCAGGAGAGAAAACAGTGGAAAACAGGCGCTAGGGAAAGAACGATTTGTTCCAAAACATTTGCTTTGTAACAGGGTCATCTATAAATTCTGGGATTTCCTGTTTGCTACATGGCAAGCTTTCTTTTTTTCAGGTTACACACTGGAATAATTTTATTACAGCTCATTATAAGCGTCTATCCAAGCCCGGATTTGCAGCCTTTGCACAGAAATTTCCCAGCTTTTGTGGGTTTTAAGTTGTATCCTTCAGCGCCATCCTCTTGAGCTGTGCTTTAATTTCCTTTGGGCTTTGGAAGTGGTGAGATCATGGTAGTTTTAGGGGGAAAGCATTAGACACATTAATGGGTTCTTTTCATGCTGATGTATGTTTGTTCTGGATACCAGAGAAGCAAAACTTAAATAACACAAACTGGAAAAATAGTAAATTTAACCACAAGGAGCCTGCTCCTGCATCGTGTACATCTTGTGAGTGCATTGGCTTGACTGGGAGGTATCAGTGTTCAGGAAATGCAGGTTTTAGGCTACAGCTGGCCAGGATGTTAAAAAAAAAAAAAAAAAAAAAAGGTTATGTTTCAGAAAACACCCATTTATGGTCTTCTTTGTCGAGAATGTGGCTGGGGAACACTGTCAGGGTAGTCCCTTGGGCCCAGACCCTTCTAGCTTTAGCTAGAAGGAAGACCTGTCCCAGAACACTATCCCATAATAATAAAAGCCTCATGTTGAGAGAATTTACCTGTGGTGGTGCAGATCTAGGTCAGGTCAGAGGTCCGGAGCAGGCAGACTGACAGTTTTCCATGAGTGCCTTGAGTACGCGGACATCTTAGTCTCCTTCTGTTTCATGGAAAATGGGGGAAACAATCAAAAATACAGCCTAGGAGACCTCTTAGCTCTTCTTGATGATAAATGAGACAGGAAGAGGAAAGAAATTACAATATTTTGGGAGAGAAGCAAACCGTTTTCTGCCTGGCTATAACATGCGACAACGCGCTGCCATCTGCTAGCACTGGTGGGACGAGCAGTCAGAGCGCTACCAACGTCTTCGGTCAAAGCGGTTGCGTATGGCTGACCCTATAGTGCACAGGACTTTGGGCAACGAGAGACCTTCCTGCTGGCCTGGGGAGCATTTACGGGTTGCATTTATAATGAGAGAAGGATAATTTTTTCTGTAACCTGGGAGCGAATCTTCCCCTATCTCAGCTTGAATTTTTATCAGCGATACAAGGTTACAGAAGCTTGGAATGAACGATTTAAATACGTCTGTTGTTGAACATGCTGGGAGCGTTTTGTCTTTATGCTGAGTTTAGCAAATGAGATTCTAGTCCTTGACTGGCATTATTAGGGACTATTGTAATGATAATGAAAAGAAGATGATTAAAATCTGCCTACTAGTGGCAGGGAATGGTGTTACTGTGCGGTGATAGAAGTGAGCTGATGTGCCAAGTGTCACACATTCTCCACTGTATTTAAAATGTCCCTCACTGTTGTAAGGTAAAATGGAATTTTGGGAAGAGCTGAAGTGTGTAATTGCTGTTTTTATTTTAACTGATGAAATAGCTAGCTTCTTTTCACATGGAGCTGATGCTTTCCATGGAAATTTTGTCTGTGTTAACTTTGGTAAAAGCTTCAGACTATTTTTGGCAGCAATTAAAAGCATTCAAGAGATGCCTGTCACTTCAGCTCACATATTTCCAGAGGGTACTTTATTTGTGTTTTATGAAAGAAAGAGAAAACACAGCAATATGGCTTCTGCTTAACTTTAACTATCTTGCATCTTGAGGCAGCAAGTGACAAGCAATTTTTCTTCATTGGAAGCTGTTCTGGATAGCATAGCGTGGAGCTGCTGATAGGATTTTCACAAGAAAAATAGTAACACCCAGCACTCACTAGCATCTGCTGTCCAGCAGCCTTAAAGTGCTTGGGTGAAATATTTATTTAGGATTCATGATAATGAAAATTGTAAAAAAAATTGAATTGGGTTTGCAAATTAGAAAGTTAATTGTTTTGTCTTTAGTACTCAAAATTACTGCTAATTCAGAAAGTTAGTGTTTTTGAAGGCTTGATTCAAAGGAACTGAGTCCTGATGTTCAGGGCATATCAGTCCTTGCTTTCTTCAGGAAGGGTTAATTGCTAAGCAAGAGGAGAGTTGGAGCCCCAGTTCTCCAAAACTAAGAGTGAGGTGAGAGACACTGCTGCTGACAATTGGTGTCTGGTAATTGCTCAAAGGGGCGGCAGGTTCGCATAGTAGTTAAGCTGAGAATAAAACTTGTATCTGTTTTATCTGCAGGATCCTCTTCTCATTCAAGTATTTGTAAAGCTTGTTGAATACATCTCTGTGTGGATTGTGTGGGTGGAAGTATGAAATGTATGCGTGGTATCTCTGTGATAAAATTTAGCTCCATGTGTGGGTATAACCTAAAAAACCAGTAGATATGGGGTACAACTATGCTGAGCTCATCTGATGAATGATATATGCAGCTTCTAAAAGTGGTTGTACTGCAACAACCAATGCCTTGAGCTTCCACCAGAACTCTTCCTACCTCTGTATTATGAATGTTAAAATCTGTAAGCCAGCTATGTGACAGCACTCACTAATTAATACGGCGATGAGCCATCTGAAACCACAAGAGCAATGGCTCCTCTCCAGGTGCACTGCAGAGCTGCACCTGAGCAGTCGGTGCTGACTGTGGGCACTGCCCCATGACGCTGGTACATATATAGACCTCTTCTAGCCCTGCAATTCTTGCCTGAATTAAAGTCACTACATGTAACGCACGGCCAACATCTGCTACTGGACACCTCTGCATTGCTTCCTACTATGCACTAGTGCAGCAAGTAGGGGGGAGAAATGCAGCATGACTTTAGGAGGGCCTCACCAACACCACTTGAGGTATCAGTGGTCAAAACGGTCAGCACCGAGGCTCTCCAGCATGAGGGTGCAGTTGTGTGGGCTGTGGATGGCAGCAGGGAGGTGTCTGCGGTTGAGAAGTGGAACGAGGTTGGAGATGGGATATTGACTGAACAGCTTATTGCCGTACAGGTCGGGGCTTGGTTTCGACCTGGGCAGCTTATCTGAAAGCCCTTTAAGTCTGTTTTGTGGAGGACTGAGCTGGATGTTGTGGTTACATCTGTACCGTTCCTGGAGCCTTGGATTTTGTGCTCGTGGTGCTGGCACTGTGGTTAGGATGGGGGCACTATGTCATTAAAATCCTTCCTTGCTACATTGCCTGGCCTCCTCTTACCCAGTGTTCAGCCGTGGCAGGGTGTGCTCCTCCTGCAGGAGGCTGCGGTTAATGACGCATCAGGTGTTCTGCAGCAACTCTGAAGTCGTGCGCCCAGACCGGACCCGCGTTCCCCAGACACTGTCCAAACAGGGATAAGAACACGATTCACAGCTTCAGCTCCTCCTGGTTCTCTGGAATCGCATTGCTACTGGTCAAGACCATGGCAGGGAGAAAAATCCCAAGAGGAAATGGTTCATCTTCGAGCTGGGGAATTCTAAACTCTGGCGTCCAGCTGTAACTGTGTTTAAAAGAATAAGGTCCCCTGCATGGCAAGGCCGTGTGCCAGGATTTTTTTAAATGAAATATATAAGTGTAATTTATGCAGTATTTCTGTTAATCATGCTTGCTACTTAAGATATCCATTAAAGCCCATCACATTAATTTAATTGAAAAATTCTGTGGGAATTGTATTAGATTTTTTCCCCCATTAAATTAATATTACAGCCTTTAAATAGAATTTCTGGGCACCCATTGTTGTTCATGGAACTACTATGTGAATTAATACCGGCTTGCTGCCTCTTTTGAGTGTCCACTATAACTTTTCTTCTTCTGTTGCCCCTGTATACTCCCTCCTTCCCAGCCTACATTTAATTATCCTCTTCGTTTTGATTTCTGGGGCCTTAATGCCACAGGACCCTCTTTGCGTATTTGCCACTTTGGGCCTCTCCAAATTAATCTGCTGTAGTGCGAAGGGATGGGGACTGCTAGGTGTAATTCCCCTGGCAGCAGCTGTATGGGGAGGGAAAGGGCAGCTCACTTCTCTCAGTGGCTGGGGAGAGGTGAGATGAGATTAAGGTTGTTCAGGACTGACCTTTAATTGGCCCATTTGGAGGCAAAATGAGCGCTGTGCCCAGGGCTTGAAAGGCATCTCAGCAGATCCATGGCAGGGATGCTGAGAAGCCTGGAGGGTTTAGCCCCATCTACAGCACATGCTGTGTAGAACAAAGCCGTGGGCTTTTAAAGAAGTACAGAGGGACACCTCCTCATTTCTCCTTCCTCCTCTTCACCCAGCCAATGGATGAGGGTGCTGTGTGTTTCCCTACGTATTGCTACTCTTTTTGGAACCTAAGGGACCTTGATAAATGAGGTCGTGTAGCAGATGCCTTTGTGTTGGTCACATTCAGGATCAACAAACCACTGCTTCTTCCACTGGCTACCTAAAGAAGCCAGTTCCTTTATTTTATTTTATTTTATTTTATTTTATTTTATTTTATTTTATTT
>NC_048907.1:5867128-5886946 GCF_011077185.1 Oxyura jamaicensis
TATTTTATTTTATTTTATTTTATTTTATTTTATTTTATTTTATTTTAATTTAATTTAATTTAATTTAATTTATTTATTGCTTGTGAGCTCTCAGCTTCCCCCATTTCCCATGGCTGTGTTGTGATGCTGCCTTCTCCCAGACTTCAGCTCTTGTTGGAGCAGTTTCTGTGCAGGGTGGTACTGAGCTGGCCAGCAGCAATGGAGCCGGAGCCCTTTAAGAAGTGAGGGCATTATCCAAGTAGCTGCTGAATCTGAGAGTCGTGACTTGTATGTGCTGGAGCGCCGAGGGAACAGCTTGTGCTCGCATTCAGAGGAACAGGTGCCACCGCACAACTGGGGACGCCGCGGACACAGGCGCAAGGAAACAGCAGCTTGGCCAGCCCGGGTTTGATATTGTTCCATAACCTGATAAAGGCAATGGGCTGCAATGCGGGGTTCCACTTATTAGCTGTCCACCTGCCTGTCACCCTCCCCCATCCTTTCCTAATTAAACAGTGAGCTCAGATTTCCCGGTCTGGATCAACAAAATCAGGAGGGGAGATGGCTCTGGCTCCTGTCCTGTCACCCAGACACAGCCTAAAGAGAACAGGACAGTGCTCAGCACGGGCCCTGACCCCAAAGAGGAGAGGTGCACGAAGTAGGATTGCATCTAACTGAACAGCTTCAGGAGCCTGTTATTGAGTTTGAGGGTCACTGTGTTTTGCTTTTTGTTTTCTCAAAAAAAGCCCAAGTTCTCGCCTTCATGGTTATTTTTGCATAACAGCTGTGTTTCCGGTGAGCAGCTGGGGGAGCTGCCTGACTCAGCAAAACTCCCTTCTTAACTGTCAAAAAGTGCACTCAAGCAAGACCAGGAATGCTGCGGGCAAAACAGTGGGTCCTCTCTGCTACCTCCCGCAACCTGTGAACGCGAGGCGTTCACTCGTGTGGATGGCGGTGCTCTGACTTGAGCCACACGAATCATTTGCTCTGGGGAGCGCGCCTGCAAAGAAGGAACAAGTACCTGGTCTTTATTTCAGAAATATGTTGCATGCATCAGTTGGCAACATCTGTAGAAGTGCTTGATGGTGTAGAAAGAGAGGAGCTGACACAAGGCTGGGGTGCTGCAGGCAACCGAAAGCTTCGGTCAGTAGGAGCAGAGAGCATTCGGTTCTTGCCAGGTAGCGCTGCAGAACGAACCGAGCCCTTTTTGCACCTCAGCACTGTGACAATATGCAACGTCTCCTACGCGTCCTGAGTCACACTTTCCAGACAGGTTCAGCATATCCCTTGCATGGGGTAGCATCCGAGCTCTCCACATGTGTTACTGATTTGCGCAGTGTTTACACGCCACAGTTGGGAGATTTTGAGCGGGTGGATACGAACTGGAGAGAGAGGAGGCTAGGAAGACACTTTTGCCTAGTGGTTTGAGTAATGGAATAAGAATAGGAAGATTGTATTACCAGCTGTGCTTTTGACCTTGGACAAGTAAACTCTCTGCCTCTTGGTTTTCTGCCCTTTGTCTGCATCGCCTGTTTAGACTGTAATTCTTTGATAGAAAGGTGGTCCTTCTGCATGTGATTGTGTAGTGCTTAACAGTCAAAAACTGAGTTGGTGGAGAACTTTTCAGTGCCTCTATGCTGCAAATAAGTAACAAAAATAATGTAGAAATGGATCTGTTTCGTAAAACAGCAGGACTTGCATGAACAGCAAAATACCAGTTAGAGCGAGGAGGAATGAGACGTCTGGTGTAACTTGAGTCCACCGTAATAAGCAAACTCAAATTCCAGTTGCAGCAAGTTTGTTGGGGGCAGCAGGAAAGGAACTTTCCTTGTAAGTGTGAGAATTTGGCTGTTTCACAAGGTAGCAGTTGAGGAGGAAAAAAGCTTCTTTAATAGATTAGATTTTCTGGCCGCACCTCATTTTGGAAGTGACTCTTGTGGCAGCTCCCAAGTTTGTAGTTGATGCAGAATAGTGAGAAAACTTCTCCCCTGGGAGCACACAAACCTTCTCTGACTCACGTATCTATGTGTGTCTCTAGCCTGTCATAGAGGCAAGGTATACTTCACGTTCTGTGCAGAATTGAACGAATTATGAGCCTGGCACAGAAGGCATCAGGGTTGGCTGCCTAAGCCAGCAGCCCAGGCTGTGAACAGTCCTGCAGTTGTTCAGGGCAGTCATTCTGCAGCTAGCACCAGGCTCGGTAAGCACTGTGTCCTCACTCAAAGTATCCCAGAGCACGCCTTGTTTTACAGGGTCCCTCTTGAGATCTTACTTCACTAAGCACCTGCAGACAGCTGGCACCATTTTGATCTTCACAGCCTGGCTAATATACCAAGCCAAGCAGTAATGATGCCGCAGCACTCCCTCCTCCTTCAGCCCAGCTTCACATTCCACAGGTAATGGCAGAGGTGGCCTTCCTGATCCCAAACACTCTCTCGTATACAATTAGGATTTTATATCAATAAGAGCTAGCATTTGCTTACATTTCTTTCTAATAGTAACTATTGCATCTTTCTGAAGAGAGGAATAGCAAAAAAGAAAAAGAAAAGAGGCTGAGGGTTCAATATGATTCACTTCAGCTGGCTTCAGAATGACATTTCCCTCTGTGGGTAGCAGTGACTCCTTACACACTTGATTGCTCCATTTCCTCCCTAACCCCCTCAGCAGACTTTGTTTTATGCCAACTCATACAGAGCTCTCAGGAGCACAGGAAGCCTTTTGCTATGTAAGAAGGACTCAAGCCCTTTCACATGCTCTTGCCTCATTTGTGAAATTAGATGCACATGTAGCCTAAATGCTAACCATGCTGGTCCTCGAACAACAGGTTAGTTAAAAACAAAACCACCGTGGTCAACACGTGTGTGTATACATGTGTGTGTATGTATATTCAGAGGGAGAGAGTGCTTTGTTATGGCTTGAGTTGACTCAGAGGGATTTGCAACCAGTATTACTTTTCACAGGGTTGCCGAGGCAGCGATTTGACCATATGAATAAATAACCAACATGATCTGCTACACACAGACTTGCTGAACCCAGTACCATGGATATCACACATGGTCTCAATAGGAACAAAGGTCTCAGAGGTTCTTCTAAATGTATCTGCTCCAGTCCTCTGCTGTTGCACACAACTACATCTCATACATCTGTTCACTCAGGGAACATACGTAGCTGTCATCCCAAGCTGTGTACTTTCTTCCGCCTGTATTTTGTGAGGAAGAAAAAAAGGCCCGTTTTCTGACTTACATGCACACAGAACTGAGAAAACACCAGTAGATGGTTCATAAGATCTTTAAAAGTCTCATCAGTACATCACCATTTCACTGCCTGGGAAGACACGCAGCATGTCCTCTACCTTGGTAAGACAACTGTTCTGAGCAGCAGGCCACCCCTCTTTAGGGTTAGTCCTGCTTATTGAAGTAGAAACTTGTTATTTAATCTAGGATTTTTTGGGGTGTCATAAATGTCATGGCTTTTCTGCAGACAGTGCTAATATTTTTGTGCTCCCAGATCTTAAAATTCATATACTTATTTTTGAAAAAAATATATACTGGTACTGAGTAAGCAAAGACATCAATATGCTGTTTTAGGGAGGGGAAGAAAAGTAACTTGGACAGAGACAAGAACTTCTTTGTTCTCATCTCATAGGTCTAAACCTTCACTGAGGTTTTATTGTAGTGTGTGACAATTGCTTTATCCATTGGGCTGAATTCTTGAGTTTTGCAGTTAAATTTGGATATCAAAGGAATCTGAAGTAAGAGAATAAAACTTCTCTCTGATTTTTTTAAGTGGGAGAAGATGTAGGTTAGGAGTATCCTATGTTATTTTTCCTATCTGCCAGTTCTCTTCTCCATCGCTCAAAGGTCAGAGTTTACTCTATTGAATCTTCTGATGCAGTACACTGAGGCTGTCTCGTTTGTGACAAGCACTGGCTCGTGGTATTGCATTCAAGCAGGTTGTATTGTATTTGTCTGCTATGAAATATTAATTAGATGGAAATATTAAAATAAGTGGGGAATATACATTTCAGTCTCATGGAGAGAGGTTATCACTTCCAAACACTGGAATCCAACCAAGATACGCCTCTCTGTATAAAGTTTTCTGTTCAGGCTTTGAGATTAGTACACTGGCAATTGTTGCAAAAGACAATGTTGAAGCTTCTGATCGTGTTTGAGAATGTCCAAAGTCATACAGATGCAATTAGTTTTTGCATTTCTCTCAAATGCAATGGGCAGGTCTTTCTTTTTGGACAATATTTCATGTACCAAAAGTATTTTTTATCTGCATTTTGGTTCTAATTCCAAATGCCTCGATGTTCTCTTTTGCAATTGAGGATGTTTTCCATGTTTACCAGCTGTGTTTTCAAGTTCACACAACCAATGATCCTGAAAGCACTGAAAGGCAAATATGTCTGTCAATATCTGACTCAGTAGGAACATTCAAACTTAAGAAGCTTAATGTGCTCAGAAAGAAAAGAGGGAGCAAAAGCCCTCAGACGTTTTACTCTCTTTGTCATTCACAGTAGGCCAAATTCTGCATCCATGCATCCGTTGTGCGTGTATAACTGATAAAACCTCGGTGACAAAGAGATTGCACTGCACGTAAATAAATGAAAATAGAATGCAGAATATGGATTCAGAAATGCAGAAACAAACAGTTTACCATTCACAAAGCCAGCACGCAAATATCTAAATCCCATGAAACATCTCTTGTATGGGTATCCAAGCTGACTTCATGGATGCTCTAAGAACCTGCATGGTTGTACATGTATGGTTGTAATCAGAACATACCCAAGCTTGAAATTTTCTATCAAAATGTGTGCCTGCACCTACATCTGCAGAGCTACACCCATGCACAGCTCAACAGAATTTGTGTTTGGCTCTTGAGTGTTTTATGCACGCTTTGGTGTGCCTGTATCTGAATATTTACAGGCCAGTGTCTGAGCTATTGCTTCATATCTGCTCTTTAAATGATGTGGACATGTTCTTCCTTAACTTCCTCCTGTAGCATGTAAGCCTTCCAGAGTCCCAGAACTCTGAGCCAGTGGTGAATGCCTTGTGGAGAGAGAATGCAGAAATATTTGAATTGCTTTGAGACCATCCTGTTCAGTGCTGAGGCATTTATAACAGGCAAGAATACTCCCGGGGATAGTTCTGATTCCTGCGAATTCGTGTGAAGGTCTTTCAAATCAGCAGGTATCCATCCTTCTGCAAGTGCCCCACAGTGACAACTGGGATCCTTGACAAGGCCCGCTCCCCTAGTACCCCGTTAGTGCCCCGTTCCAGTTTTGCACCTGAGCTCTCTAGTCTGTAGTTGGTGGCAGTAAGACAGCTGCACTTCCTTGAATTCCTTATTTTGTGGTGGCACAGTCTGGCATGGATTCACACTGGTCAGAAATCAGTTCTAAGAAGAAAGGTGTAACTTTACTGAGAAAGAAATGGAGGGAAAGGAAAAAAAAAAAAAGAAAACCAAGCCATTAATTATACAATTTTTTTGGAAGTGCACTTGATATCAATACAAGTATAAATATGTAATAATACCATAGAACAGAAGGATTTTCTAAGAAGTCAAAAAGCAGAAAAACAAATGAGTGCACAGCGTGAAATTGAAGTGCACCATTTAGATGTTGAATACTCAGACATAATTTTAACCAAGTGAAGTAACTAATCCGACAGATTAACTGCAGTATTGAAAAGTGCAACCACATGCACGACTGAGACTGAGTTTAGGAAGTGGGTATAACAATTTTACTCTCCATCTTCTACCTGAGCCTTCTGGGAATGACTTTGTGGGTGCTTTTTTGCTCAGGCTCTTCAGATACAAAATCCAAACCAGGCCGTGTCCAGCAGAAAGGTGGAGGGAAGCAGCTGACTTATGTGCCAGAGAACAGCAAGCCTAAGGCAGCAAGATGATTTAATGGGACAATTTTTATGTCCTTCTCTCCAATTAACAGGGAGATGTTAGAAACTTGGCTCCTAGACAAGAAGGGTACCTTCCTTTCCCTGCCTTTCTCACCTTCTAAGGGAGAGGAAATTTCCTTTGTATATCATGCATGTTTGCATGTATACGTGTCCCTATTCACAGATGGGCATGTTGTTGAAGCATCCCATGCCTAGGATTTATAAAACCTACATTTACAGAAATTTGTGTGTTTTTAAATTTGCTCATTAACACAGTTCACACGTGATATTTATATCTTCCCTCCTTTTCCTCAAGTTGTGGCTCCCTCAGATCAAAACCTTCTGAGGACGGGCTGCTCAGTCCATTCTCTACATCCTTTTCCCTGCAGGATCTCCAACCTTCTTTCTAATTAGGTGGAAGAATGAACCCTACCACTCAAATCAGTCAGTGGAATCCACATAACCCTTTCCCAGCAGGTTCAGCAGACTCCCGTATTGCATTTTAGCTTAACGCTTACAAGCTCTTTTTGGTTTTCCCCTTTGTCTCATTTATCTGCAATTCTTTGCTCCTTATTAAATCGCTAGCTGTCCTGGGATTATTTAGCTGCATGAGCAGCTTTTCCCCCTGCCAGAGCCCTGCCTGTCAATGCAGGAGCCCTTTAATACAAGGCAGTCATCCATAAAAGAAAAGGAGGTGGAGAGGGTACAAGGATTCACACCAGTGGAAACAAAGGCAGGTGATGGGCGCCGGAGCTGTGTGCCTGCTCTCTGATCTACCTTCCCTGCTTGCCCTGAGCACGGTGGCTTCAGCAACATCTTTGTCCTCTGAAAGCCTCAGCCTGCAGAACACAATAAATAATGCCTCAGAGCAATGTGACCTGTGGCAGGCAGTAAGCGATGACATTGTCAGACACACACAACTGTTGAAACAACCAGACTGTAATCATCACGCTGTACCCACAGAAAGACATTTGGCAAATGAGATTCCATTTTCACATTGGTCTGTGCCGAGCATGTAAATTTCCAGCGGGACAACCAGCATTAGGGATGTGTAATTGATTGTCTGAATTATAATAAACAAGCTGTGACAGGTGATCATCCATCATTTTCCTGCTGCATGTTCCAGCAGCACTGTGAGAGGGAGAGAGAGAGCTGGAGCGCGGACGGGGAAAATGAAAAGTCAGATTCATATGGAAACAGAAAAGAGGGGGGAACAGAAAAAAGGATCGGGGTGGAAGGGAGAGGAGACTGCAACCATGAGAAAAACAACACAAATGAAAGAAACTAATTAATTCCTGTGATTTGTTAGGCATTTGATTGAATTAAAAAATCCCTTCTATTACTGCCCTTGAGAACTAGAGGATTTGCTGCAGTGGCTGGTATTTGGAGCTAGGAACGCTAAGAAATAAATACAAAGAAGAGGAAAGCATGAAGGAGGAGCTGTGATTAGAGAAGAACCATTTACAAAAAGTGCGTGTGTGTATGCGTGAGAGAATGAAGACTCCCAGCCTTGCCTCCTTGTTCAGGCTTAGACACTTCAATCTGTGACTGTGCGGTCAAAAACGCTCTCAGGTTTTTATGATCATACTAAAGAGAATGCTTTCCCTGATGCCTTAATGTTGTAGAAGGCTGTGGTTTTACAGTGATGCTGTCTCAAAGTGACCTGAAGAATGGCTCTTCCCTAAGGCAGGGCGTGGAGGCGCGAGCGGTTCAGCTGTTTGTCTCCCGGGCCAGCCTTGTGAGCAGGGAGCTTACCAGTCCCGGAGAGGAGTGCGAAGACGTGTTGAAAAAAATGAGGAAATGGTGCCTCTGAATAGATTGGGCGATAGATTGGGTTGGTATTTTCCTGACTTACCAGCATTCCTCATGCAAATTAGAGTGTGAGGCTTTCCAGTGCTCTACCCTGAAGATGACGGCACCTACGGCAATAATTTGCCTCTTCAGTATCCCCAGTTTCCTTGGTTATACTTGTTGTCTATACAGAATGAGTGATTGGACATCATTTTATAAATGTATGAAATTTTGCATTTCTGAGGCCTCATGGACAGTTTTTTGCCATTATTTGAAAATTGCCCAAACTGCAATTGCCATGGTGTTGTTTGTATTTGCTGGTTGATCAAATGCTCGGGCATTTCGCGCGCAGCCTTTTGCCCATAAACATTTGAAATTTACTCTGTACAAACACGACACTGACCAGAATTTGTGGTATAAATGTTTATGCAAAATGGGTGTGAACAGAGGTGGTGCAAATTCACCTACTTGTGTAGAAGAGTGAAAAGAACTATGGGGAAAAATGTTATGAAATGTTATAAAATTTATGAGAAAATGATATTAAATTCTTAAAATCAATTGTAACGTGATCAAATAGCTATAGTGACAGGCTCCATACCATGGCTTGAGCTTTAAGCTTCTTTCCAGAATGTAAAACTAATTGCATCTTTCTGCACAATGACTGACTTGGCTGACAGGTCTCTGTGACTTCTCTGCCCAGTTGTCAGGTTTGCTCCCGGCTGGTGTACAGGAGGTCCATGAAGCAGCCGAAGTTTGCTCCTTGAATTCTTTAACAGGAATTTGGTTTTGGCATCCAACTTCACTGTGCGAACAGAGTTGGTGGAGGGAAGGCACACCATAAACCACCGGTTTCTGTAACTGGTTACTAAAACCTTTCCTATGAAGCAGAAATGAGGGTGGGGATGGAAAAGCTTTGGAGCGAAGCAGGTTGTGCTCTGGGCAGAGGCTCTCAGGATCCAAGGCAGATTTACCTTGTCACCGCTTTCTTTTCTGCTCGTTAGTTTGTGACTGAAGATGAACGTGGGAAGGGGTGCAGCTGGAGATAGAATCTCTAAGGGGGCTATCTAACAAGGGCAATGGGAGGCAGTTCGGACTGGGAAGCTGCAGAGTGCTGTGCTGCCTGGTGTTTGACTGGAAGTAACTGCTGCTGGCACGGCAGGGGTTTATTTTGGCCCAGACCTGCCCTGGGAACAGCAGAGAAGCTAACGCTCTTGGAATTCTCTCCCTTTACGATTCACTCAGCGACTTGGCTTCAAAAGAGAATTAAAAAAAAAATAAAGGAGGAAACGTATCCAAATATCGAAGCCAAGGTTTGTATGTGAAACTGTGAGGAGGGAGATTAAAGACCCAACAACCCTGATCTCCCTGAGTAGAAAATGTAAAGGGGGCTGGAAGGGAGGGCTCGCATACAGATGGAGGGAGTTGAACATTTGAGGGCAGTGGCTTCTATTCTGAAGAGCTTGCTCAGCCCTGTGTGAAATCCACTTGTGATCTCTGGAAAGGGAGTAGCCTCCTTCCCAAGCAAGCACACAAAATGTGCAATATTTGTGCAGGGAGAAGAAAGCACGGGGAGGCTGTAGGGAAGGAAGCTGCAAAACCTTATTTAGGTTGTGTGTTTCTGACCATCTGATTTTTGTTGTTTCCATTAGTGCAGCTGCTGTTTCCCCCAGGCTGTCCTCTTGCTTCCTTTTCGGCAGGCTGTGGTGTCCTTGGTCCGAGTGCTCCTCTCCCATGTAGGAGGTGAACCACCATGTACTGAGACTGCAGTGGATCGAGCTATGGCATGAACAAAAGCAAACTGTGGGATGAATGTCACCGGATGTGTAATGGTTAAAACTGGTTCACGTTAAAATATCGGCATCAGGAGTTGTTTTTTGTTTGTTTTTAAATTACTACAAAGCTGTTTAGTCAGTTCACATGGGACACGATTTAGCCCATGTGAAAGCAATGTGAAAATATCCTTTTAAGTATGGGTATTATTTGTTATTTTGTGTGTTTTTAGCATAGAGGATGAATTATGTATCCTAAGTGTCTGTTTCTGCACATAACCAACTAATTCACAAACCAGTGGCAAATGCTGGAACCTGCAGGTTATGTGCAAGCTTGGATAGATTTTGTTACTCCGAGATGGTTTGTGAAAGGGCAACATAATAACTTCCATTGAGGAAAATTATTGGAAATGATATTGTGTATAATACCAGGCTTTCATGAAAAAATGGCCTTTTTTTTCTTTTTTATTTTCTTTGTCCCGCTCCAGATCATCTGTTAAGCTGGCCATGACAATATTTTTCTCCTCATTTTTGTATATAAACAAAACTGAACACAGAGTAGAAATTCTCTGCAGCCTTAAGATACCCAATTTTTCACTTGACCTTTATGAAAAGTCAATTTGTGCTTTGTTTCTTTAACATGAAATCAAAAATGCCCTCCAGTCACTTCCTCGCAGTATTCATTTTTGACCATAAGGAAAGCAATTCTGCATTTGCTCTTTTCAGGAACTGCTAATGCTCAGGAGACAGGGGATTCATTTCTGCTTTTTTGTTTATGCTGGAGAGTTCAGGTTGCAAAGATCTAGTGTCACCACCATAATGTCAGTCACTCTGCAGTTAACTGTGTATTGCAAAATGCCAGTGCGAGCTCAATTGGAGAGAAAGAATGGGTAACTGTAGACTGAACAGGGACTGAAATCCCAGAGTTCTGATTTTGCATCTGTTGCCGACAGAAACAAGTTAGGCATGCTACTTAGGTGAAAAATGACATCTCCGTTAAGGCACTCACACTTTGGGGATCCCCCACCATGACACGGTGAGTCTGCATTTTTGGAACTGGAAAATACCTATATTTCCAGACAGTGGCTCGCAGGACCTACTGCAGGTCTGCAGAGCTACCTTGCTTCATGGGACAAGTTTTCTGGGTTAGAGGAGAATGAGCGCAGTGCCCTCTGAATCAATTCACTTGTGTTTCACAAAAAATCTCGAGTTTCTTTTTCATAGTCTTTTAGGTATTCTGCCTCTAGAGCTTCAGTAGGAGATTCAAGCTCGGTGATTTTTTATGCCATCAGAAACCTCTTTCTACATAAATCTCATTAAATCCTTTAGCAATGCATTGTTGACTCCCATTCATGTGGTATGAAAACCCCTTTTAAAAGAGTGCTGCCTGACTATGCCTCGCCAGGTCACTGCTCCTGCACCACGCGAACTCTCCAGCTAGGACCTAGGCCTGAAGGCTCATGTCCCTTGACCTTGTTCCTCGCACCGCACCCAGAGTGCATATTTTTGGACACAAGTATGCATGCCTTATCATGCCAGCTGTTGCTCAAGCATTCACATGAAACTCCGAGTTTCCAAAGAAGATGCTGCAGTCTATAAAAACCGGTGAAGAATTGCAGATTGCTGACAATATCACCCACCCAGCAAATTGCTGCCTTAAATTTAAATACAATTACATTAGGAGTGCGTGGCACTGGGTTGAAAACAACATCAAGGTGCAGCTAATCATAGCAGTGGTGGTTCTTTTCTGGTTGAACCAGTGTTTGTAGTTGACATGTGCCTTGGATGCCTTAGAAAAGCTAAAAGGTCAGCAGTACTACGTGAATTGAACACTGTCTTGTACAGGCTTTTTTCACGTGACAATGATGTAATCAAAGACTACGTTTTGAGAAATTCAACTATTGTATAGTATCCCCTAATTGTCTAGTGTTCTAAAAACAAAATTAAGACAAGAAAATCATCCATGAAGAATGAATTATCTCTTCTTTCCGAACTTTCTGATCTGTGATAATCAAAATGCAAGGTATTTGAAGTATTTTGTGACCATATGAGTCACTTAGATGAGGACATCAAAACACTTAGAGAACATGGCTGTGTTAAGTCTTCCCAGACTCAGTGGAAGAAAGTGAATGTTCTTGTGCTGGAAGTCTGATTTAGTTGGAAAGAGAAAAAAATCTAGGCCTCTGAGTTCTGTGAGTCCTTTAACCACAAGATCTTCCTTTCACATCTGCGACTCAAAAAAAGAAGTGATTTTTCTTCATTGTAATGAGATGTAGTAATTAGAATATGGAAACAATCTGTGGCCTCTGAAACTGTACAGATGTCACTACTGCATTTCATAGTCACTTGGGGCTTTGTGGTTAACTGGAGATAGAATTGGAACTGTCCTGTTCCAAAAGCAAAGGCTCTTACCATTTAGGCTAAAAAAAGAATCTGCATAGGCTCTTTGCTATAAAGCGCTTATGATATTTACATACTATATGATTCTGACCACTTGAAACAATAGTATGTCATTTATGTGCACAGCTGAAGGATACAGCATTAAGAGTTCCTGGACAATTTTTTGTAGTTCTTGATGTCTGATTTATTAATCAGTGAATTCGTTTGATGCTGCTTTATGTGGCGAGTGATACGGCTTTATGTTGTGTAATTTATTTCCCTTGTACAAAGAGTCATTGTCCTGGTTTGCTGGTGAGACTTTATAAATGTGTGCATGTGTTGCTCAAGCAACTTTTTTTTTTTTCTTTTTCTTTCTTGTTTGGTTCCTGTTTTTAGCCATCTGCTTGACATTACTGTTTGCCTTTTGTGCCTGCAGAACTTCCCAAGCCGTGCCGTGCTCTCCAACAAACCGTGCTATCCAACCCTGCTCTTCTGCAGCCTCCTCATTCCGAGGTGACTCATCCACAGTGTCAGGGAATAGTGCACAGAGGTACAGAAATGTACGTTTATTTACATACTTTAAATTTACCCTTGTGTTTGATTGTAAGGATGTTACTTAAAAATCCATCAGATGTAGAAACCGGTATTTTAGATTGCATTAGAGCTTGGTTGAGTCTGTGGTGGTGTTTGTTGGTGTAGTCCAGGCAGACATTATGTGTCTGAAGGTTTTTAAGAAAGACTTCTTTTGCTGCCAGCTATAGAGAGAAGAGTGAGTTAACTGTGTTTTTTTTTAGGCTGGGTGGTGAAGCCAGTCTCTCTTCCTGGCCTTGTCCACACAGAAACTTCCACAGAGCTACCTGCCCCCAGGGGTGTAATTCTTTTGCTCTGGCTCTTCCAGCGTATCTCACCGTGTGGATATGTTTCTTCCAGTGTAAAAACACTCACCCAGGGAGCTATACTACTATAGTAGAAGTCTGTGCCATACATATCCATGAGGATATAAGGTCCTTAACTGTCAAAAGATTTAAGGAAGAAACAGTGATGGTGGCCAGTGAAAAGAAATAAGAAAAAAATATCTGTGACTCTAGGGAAACTCGGACTCATTTAGTTCACCTTGCCTAAGCTGAAGAGTACCTAGAGCATTACCTCCTCATCTCAGAACAACTGTGTATGTGTATCATCTTGGCTATGTCTTTTTCTCCGCGAAATATATTATTTGCATGGTATTTGAGGATTTTATCCTGGATTTTGAGCAGTCCAGAAGCCTGGCCAGAGCAGTGGGTACTGCTTCCAGCAAGCTGTAGAGAATGTTTTACATGTCCCGGATACATTAAGCTCTGTGTGTATGCGTTACAGAGCACACAAACAGTGTATTTCTACCCAGGATTTCCCAACAGTAAATACAGCTTCCTACCCTGTTTTGAACTCAGATGAACTTTTCTGATGCCCAGAGGCTGAAGCCACAGTTAAAACCAAGTTTTGTTGTTCATAAGTGGAAAAAAGCAGCAGTCCTGTGTTTCTGCAACATTATGTGAGCAGGAAGTTTTGTTTAGCTAGAACCAGCGGCTAAAAGGAAGTGCTTTGTGATGGCTTTGTTTCTCCTTTCTCAGGAATTACACCTTTCCCCAAACTTGACACCAGTGGGCCAGCTGGTTTACAGCACCCATTTCCAGCCCTGGTGGATTAGGGCAACAGACCTTTAAGTTTAACGTAAATGCAAGAGTGACTGCTATCCATCTTTGAACCTGTGTAACTAGAGGAAGATTAAAAAAAAAAAAAAAAGAAAGGAAACCACTCTTTGGCAGCTTTTGGCAGCTTTTCACATTCTATATTTGAAGCAGCAGTTGTTTTTCAAACTGTTTCTAGATTCTGGAATAGGGTAAGGCCTTGGAGAGGAGAGTTAGCATACAGAGCACAGGTGAGGTGGCAAGGGTTGAATGAAAAATAGGATTTATTGCCTGTTTTTGCAATTTATCATGCTACCATTTTATGTGCATTCTTTATAAAATATCATTATATTTATTATTATCTGTTGCTTATACAAGTGCTACTCATTTAGACAGCTCAACAAAGGCCTGCTACAATTCTTAAAATAGCCAGATATATTCATCCTCTGAAGAGTTCACTGTTGCTAGATATGAAATAAGTTGTAATTACTTTCTGTATCTCTGTTGTGGCTTCTTAGTAATTTTAGTCTGACTCTGTTCCTTCTTCTTGGATAAGTTCCAGACAAAAAATCAGAGCAGCTATCAGGAAAAACTAGATATCGTTTGTACATAACAGCCTGGAATGTTTCAACTGCTGGCCTTATATGGGGATGATTACAAGGGAGATCTCTCCTTCTAGAAACCTTCAGGTGAGAGCTAGTAAAGAAAAGGAAAATACCACATTATGCTTTTTCTGCACCTACTTTACTTGTGACAAGAATATTATGAATAAAATAGACCCGTCAGCAGGTAATACGTTAGCAAAACCACTTCCATCTGAGCTCATTCGGTGAAGCCCCTGGTTCTTCCAGCTTCATCACGGGAAGGTGTTAGGGCATCAGCATTCTCACAGTAGAGCCTTCTCAGGGAGAGAAAACCTCATGTCGACATCAGTCCTCATTGTCTTTTGAAACAACCTCAGCATCAATGTACTGGAGTTCAGGCATTACTCAGACCTCCCTGATTTTAAAGACAGTTCTGTCATTGTAAAATCTTCCCCAGATCTGAAGTACCTTCTGTTAGCAGTTGTTTGTAGAAATGTACAACCTTTAGAGTTTTCATATCCACAGAGGTGGCTAACCAGAAAAAAGGAAGGAGTAGATCCTGTGTTCATGGAGGGTAGAAAATTTTGTTGTCTATCATCCAGCTACACTGATACAATTTTCGAAACAACAGCTTTCTGTTTTTAACAGCTATGATCTTCACAGGGAAAAGACATGAAGAAGAGAGCCTCAATGCACCCTCTTGAAGTTATTTATTTTCCAAGGAGTCATACAAAACTGTGGTTATTTGTGTTCTGAAATAAAATTATTTCTATTCTGCCCCTTCCTTTTCTGTTAAGACACGCACCCACACACATTCCTCTATGTCTGTAGCAACAGTGAGATTCCATAATGTTTATAATATCCCAAGTTTCTTAGCTAAAGAACATTAGGACATAGCTACAAAGCTTCATTATAATCTGGGAGACTCTTCATTAAGAGGCTATTTGATATTAATTGCCTATTGATACTGACAAATATTTTATAAGCAAGTTTCTTTTCCCTCTGAAGTTAAATCATTGGTGCATTTGCGGAGACCACCATTAGACCTAATGTCTGTGTGGCCAGTACTACTGAGAATACGCCGGTGTTGTGTTACTGTAGAGAGAAGTAATTTGAGGGTTTTTATGTACAAGAATTGTCGTTATTGATCTGGCAAGGCAAAGATGGACGGCACCGTGGCAGGTTGGAAAGTGCCAAGGAGGTGGTGGTGAGCTGGAGGCTCGCTTTTAATGCAGAGCGGGGGTACAGTCCAAGTGGCATGGGCTGGCAACACATCGGGTAATTGCGGATTGATTTGCCTCTGAATCTGGGAGAATCCTTAGAGGGAAAGTAGTTTCATTTAAAGAAAGCTGTTGGTAATAAGGCGAATTGGGTTTTAATGGGGTTCATACAGATAGAACAGAAATCAAATTAGAGCCTAATTGGCATACAGAAGATGGAAAGAAAGTGGAAAGCACAGTACAGCAATGGCTGTCTTGAGCTGAGAGGCTCAGCAAGCAGTGCTTATGCAGCCAGTCTCCATTAAGATCCTATCCATAATGCATGAGGCTGAGAAACCCAGGGGACTGTCCAACAAAAAGGGAGGAATCCTCCAAACTACCCTTCAGCAAGTGATGGGTACGCTGTCCCAGAAGGGGCCTGTCTAGAGAGCACTTTTAGTAAGTAATGGTTCACTTTGGCAGTAGAGGTGATAGAGCACTAATGCACTACAAGCCAAGTGCTGGTTTCCCTTCCCTTCCACTGAGCTGCTCTGCTCTTCAAGGATCACTGGGAAGAAACAACACTTTTGGTTTTGCCTTTTTTTCATCAAAATTACTGCTATTTTTATTTTATTTTGAGCAGATTTCAGGAAGTAATCCATGCCTTAAATTTTCTCTCAGGTTGGGAATTCCAGTGTTCCCCTGGTTACTTAGGTAGGCCCTTAAATCTTTGTCTATTAACCCTTTATTTTTCTATTGTGATTCTTAAAAAAACAAAAGTGTCTATTTCAATAATTACGAAGTCTAGAAAAATTCAAATTAAGAGTGCAGGATGGAGTGGCTAGCCTGAAAATGTGGATTTGGATTTTTTTTTTCACACTGTAACTTGATCCTTGCAAATTTGTTTTTCCACTGAAATTATTGGCCAGACCTGCTGTTAAGCACTGCAGTCCTGTTTCTGGTTTGTGATTTGTGGGGCTTATGGTCTTGCTGAGTGTTCCAGCTATGTTTCTTACCTATATCAGAAAAATCCATACATTCAGTGTCTCTACCTTTATTTTCAGCACAAATCCAGTATTGAAAAAGCAGAATAATTAACTGAAATCTCTTCCTCATAAGAGTAAATTCTACTAGAATGAAGCTGTGACATGCAGTGATTGGAATGATACAATACATGGAAAATAGAACTGAGAAGGTCTTTCTCAGCTGTCCACATCTTATCTTCTCAGTGGGCTTTACACTGTATGGTAAAAAAGACTTGAGACTGGTGTCCTGGGTCTTCACAGGGACCATGGTGTATGTCTTGTTTCATTAAAGAGAAGGAGGAAGATCCGTCAGTTCATACATGTCCAATTTAGTTGCAGAAAACTGCAGAATTCTGGAGAACATAAAGCCTGTGTCCCAGACTCCACAAAGTTTCCAACTGTGGCAGGCAACTGAGAGGACAGCTGAAAGAGCAGGGAATCAAAATGCAGATTTTAGACTAGGTTATACCTTGGGTAAAGTTCTGGGTGCATAATTTGTTATGCCCCAATTCTATCCATCTGCTACAGACAGAGTAGGAAAGCTTGAAAAGTTTATCCTTATGCGTCTTTCTTTCTTACTCCTGTGTATCTGTCCAGTTAGATGCAGAAGGAGTTCTTACTCCAAGGTAGAAACAAAGTACACTTCAGTGAGTTTAAAATGACTGAAATCTAGAAAGGACTGTTTCTAAACTGCTTAGATTACAAATTTGGCCTGTTCCCATATTGGCACATACTTCTGTATGGATCCTGTGGAGCCAAGGTAAATGCTGAGCACGACTTTCTCAGCATTTATGCCAATACACGGGAGTCTGACAGTAGTCTTCGGTGGAACATCACCCGTACAAATGCATTAGATTGCCAGAATACGCCAGCTAATTCAGGTTGCACTCCACACTTGCGTAAAGCAGCAGTGCATTTAATTGCACTTCCTTTCAGGCACAATTTTTTCTTAATGCATGCTTGTCAGTGTCACAGACCCTAGGGTCTGACGAATATATGACCTTTGGGTCTATGTTTGGCCCAAAGAAATGATAGGCACTTTCTACCTGTTTACATACCCACAGAGTCTCGTGTGACATTTGGTTCATCTGGGAGATAGTTTAATTTTTTATATATTTTTTATCTCAAGGAGGCTTCATTTAATATATTAAACGAAAAGCTCTTCAGCTCTTGGTAGTTGCAGTTCTAGCTCTCTAATGACTTTCTCAGCTGTGCTGTGCATTTTCGCAGAGATCATGTTACTTCCACTTCACAAGAGCAGAAGGTCACCTTGCAGAAGCAGCCACTGCAGGCAGGGGACACTGGCCTGCCAGGTGACACTAATATTAGAAATACTAATGACATTTCTAAACCACTGCACGCATGTCTCTCTTATAAAGCCACTCAACACAGGGAACAACAACAGGGACCATTCCTGGATGCACTTAGACGCTCTCTGAGGACATCTCTCTCATAATATCATTGAGACCTGTAGTCAAATGATGTTTGTTTTCTTCAAGCCCAAAATATTTTCTAGACTTTCTCAGAAAAAACTCAGAAATGCTGAGGAAAGCTGACTTCTGATGGTATCACCTATAGAGCTAAAAAAACATTTTTAATATTAACGGTCTGCTTAGAATTATTTTTCATTTGATGACTCTCTGTAATCTTTCAGGAATGCTTCATGACATTCTTAAAAATGTGTATGTGTCAGGCTTGGATTTTGCTTTGCTCCGAACAGAATGCACTAGGTCTATTTGTCATTATCGTAACCTTTGTCTCTAGGCATCTCTTCATGGCACTCGGCTTTCGTAGCTACTGGAAGCTTTTCTGTTATTATTGATTGTTGTAGCTGGCGGTGATCGCACTTTCAATGCGACTAAACAATTTTTACTTTCACAATCTCTGCATACTGCCATTTGGAAACAGACCACCTAGGAGGAACAGATGTGAATTTTAAGTGTCGAGAAGGTGCTAATTGATTCTTTTTCAGATTTCTCTTCTCTCTGTTAGCCACCAGGTTGTCTGCATTTTGCCATAGATACTGAGAGAATATTGTAATAGATTTCTGTTCACATCTCTTGAAGTCTTTTTTAGTGGTGTTACTGGTACTGACCTGACAAATTCTGGGGGAGGGCTTTCAGCATCTATAAGGTTTTAGGAAAGTTTGAGAACAAGGTGAGATCCTGCTGTGAGATGGAAGTTCAATGCTTCTTGCACAGTCTCGTCAGCAGATTCCCAGCCTCGTGTGCAGGCAGCACTGGGGGAACAGGCTTCACCGTCAGAGTCGAGAGTTCTGTGGAGGACCATGAAGGAGAGCAGAAATAAAACCAGACTCTTCAAACACAGATTCAGGGTGAGTGATCCTGTGATTGCTCCAGACATGATTTTGCAGAAAACCGAGTATTCAGCTTGTTTTGAAAGCAGAGATACTTGTCAGCAATTACTGCTGAGCTAGGGAGAGTACTGTTAAGATAGATAAACTTGTCAGCTGTGTCAACTGTGATGATGGAAGAGCAGAAAGGCCAGCTGTAAGGTTGAAAAAGACCTTTGTATTTTAGATGCAGATAGTGAGGTTGTTTTTCCATAATGCTGCAAAGTGGTTGAGAGTACCCTTGTTTCTTTATGCACTAATTCCACAGATATTAGAGAAAAAAAAAAAAAAAAAATAAAAGGAGTCGTGGATGATGGGCTAAGGGTTTCTGGTGTTATCACCAGGAATAATGTTTTCTGTTGGCAACACATTTTTGTAGGTGCATAACTGAGTCTTTCAGTTTCAGCTCCCCTTCTTGTTCAGGGGATTAATTGGTCTACTGCTTCTACCTGCTGTTAGTTTGCCCATCATCCACATTTCACACTTAGTTAAAAAATCTTTGCAGATTTTCTCCAAAGGATCTTCATAGTCGTGGCTGACAACTATGTCAAATATCTGCTTTCCTTAGTTAAGTTCTGATTACGTTGCCCACTCTGATATTAAACTTGAGACTGGCAATGAATACGGGTGGCCAGTCACCAGTGAGGTTCCCCAGGGCTCTCAGTTTTAGGGCCCATTCTCTTTAATGTTTTTATAAATGATCTAGATGAGGGAGTTGAATGCACACCAAGTAAGTTTGCAGATGATACTAAATCAGGAGGAGCTGTTGACTCCTTTGAGGATAGAGAGGCCTTGCAGAGAGATCTCGACAAATTATAGGGCTGGGCAATCACCAGCTCCATGAAGGTTAACAAGAGCACGTGCCAGATTCTGCACCTAGGACAGTGCGACCCTGTCTGTACGTACAAATGTGGGGACGCGAGGCTGGAGAGCAGCCCCATGGAAAAGGATCACAGAATCACAGCATGGCTGATGTTGGAAGTGATCTCTAGAGATCACCTGGTCCAACTCCCCTGCCCAGCAGGCTCACCCAGAGCACATTGTACAGGATGGCAAGCAGGTGGGTTTTGGATATCTCCAGAGAAGGAGACTCCAGGGACTCTCTGGGCAGGCAGTTGCAGTGCTCTATCACCTCACGGTAACCAAATGCCCTCTCATACCAATCTGGAACTTCC
>NC_048907.1:5886956-5939036 GCF_011077185.1 Oxyura jamaicensis
CTGATACGTAATGTCAGGAGGAATGTGCAGAGAATGGGTATAATGTGAAAAATCTACAAGGCTGAAAATAAAAACTAAAAACCCCTCTGATCTGCACGCAGAATCCCATGGTGCAGCTGACCCAGAATTGTAATGCAAATATTGTAGTTCAATCAGGCTATTTTAAGACAGGCTAGGAATGAGGCTTCTACTTTCCCCAGAAGGAATGTACATCATTGCCTCTTCTTTAATTTCCTTTTGATTAAAAAAATATTAGACTGTCTGAAGAGTATGTGCTACCTTTTCTGTGAGTTGAGGAAAAGAGAAAAATCAAAAGGAATGAGAAATACAGGTGAACTTGTCAATTCAGGTTCACTGGGAAAAGCTGAGAACTTTTTATAAGATGCTTTTTATATGATTGAGTGTAGCTGATTAAAAAATTCAGTTTCTTTCCTTCTTGCTTTCTAAAATTCCCAAATCCACAACCGAGATTTTAGATAAGGCACTGAGGGGAGTGAACAAGGGGATGTGAATTAAGGTTCTTCCCTTGCAAATTGTTCAAGGTTTATTTACAGTTGTCCTAAGTTCAGCGGCTGGTGAGATGCATGTTTTTGATGCCTGAAGTATGCCGGAGCCAAGCTTTATTGTTGCCTCATGTATTGCAGCCAACAAAAATAACTGGTGGCAAAACCTTTGTTTTTGAACTTTGATTGTTTTCTGAGGTTTGCAAAATATTTGCAAAATGAAAGGTCTTAGAAAATTTCCAAATGGTTTGCTGTGTTTTTATTATTTAACTGACTGTGGTGGCAATTTTCCATATATTCTTTGTTTTTGAGCCAAATGGGTTAGCTTATTGTGGTTGACATGTGACTTTTGACCAGCTGTCAGAGCCTTTGAATGTCTAAACCTATCCAGTCCCAGGAGATTCTGCGGAAACCGTTTTTACTCCTTTTCACGTTCTTTGCAAAGTGTTTGGGAAATGGCAGATGCAGAAAGCATCCTTCAAATGACTGCCCAGTTTGAAGGATATTATGGGGATAGTCTCTTTCCTGACAGGTTTGGGAAGATACCAGGGAAGAGAATAAGATTTCAAGAAAAAATCGTAACATGATGGCTTTCTTGTTAGGAAGGCAATATCAAAGAAGGTTGAAGAAAGAGAAGCACTGATGCAGAGAGAGAGCTATGGGCTGTATAAGACATATCCTTAAGCAACCAAATGTTGAACTAGTTGAAGCTGTTGAGTTTCTATTTTTGTATCTAGTTCTACTGTCCCACAGCTAGTTTGCATTGTGTAGCTGTAGAATGACAATGAGAATGAATAGAGAGCTGATGTAGTAATTTTACATGAAGATTTGGGTATGGGAAGTAGTAGAAAATCAGACCCTGCATTGTATGTTTATACACATGCACACAGGTAAAATGATAAATAAACCTTCCTAATCCCTGACTTGAGAGAGCCTTATTTTCCATTGATGTGGTTTTCTTCTCTTTTGTATGCAATATTATGTAACAGTTTCTATTACTTTGTTTGTGGCTCTGTCACTCCCACACTTCTCTCCTGAAGCCCAGGATGGTTGCCTTGCAAATGAAACTTTAAAACATGGAATTTTGAGCTTGCCATGGATTTCAGAGGATGATCTCCCCGGCCACGTGTGGTCATTCCATTTGGTACAAGCTATGGAAGTTTTCAAGGATTCTAAAGCTTTGCAGTATTAATTGATGGATGGAGGAAGTTATTTAGGTGATTCTGTCTTTGTTGAGTCATTGAAAGGAAGGGAGTAAAATCTCAGTTTAATGAAGTTTAGGTATACCTAGGTACTGCAGTGTGGGGTGACGTAAAACTGGTTGGCTACACCATTTCTGTGGGTTTAAGTGCCAACATCCCAAGTGAGATGGTGTTGGTATTTCCAAACACATAACCATAGAACTGTGCCTGCATTCTTATTTTTTTTTTAAGACACTGCCTTTGTTTAGTCTTTATCATTTTTTAAAAAACAATTTTAGCTTCTTTTTAGCTTCTTCTTCCCTTTTGCAATACATTAGTTACTATAGTAACTATGCTGTGAATGGTATGGAAAGAGGCTAGTGCACCCTAGCAGTGAAGTATAAAACCACTTTATGTAATAGTTTGAAATTTATATCATGGTTTTGAAAATACAGTAGTTTTTGTGGTGGTTTCCATGACCACGTATGTGGTATAAGTATATATAGCGCTCTTAGGTCATCACTAGTAATTATCCTCTTCTGCCAGCATCCGAAGGATGGTAACAGCCTCGTCTGAAACTCTGCTCCCCAGACAAAGCATTCTGAAACGTACCTCCAAGTGCTTCACCGCCGCCCATTTTCACCTTCTGAATATGCCCAGTTGTTACGGAAAAGTAGTGTGTGCCTGTGGGCACGACACCGTATTACAGCGAATTTAACTTCTGCTTACCGAACAGGTGGCCGGTGAGGGGCTGTGTGTAGAGCAGCCACCAGCCACAGTTTATTGAGATGCTTTGTATTGCTCTATTGCATCCCACCAGTATAAAAACCATAGTGTTCGTGCTGTGCTCCTGCTATCTCCTAAGATACCCTGCTCTGAGTGACTGTTTTCACAGCTGAATGCCAAACAAAGCAGAAAGCAAAGTATTGCTGAAGCCGGTTGTGACCTGTAGCTTCAGCATAGCTTCGGGAGACACCGAAGCACAGGGTGGTGGTTGATGATGATGTATTACACACCTGGTAACTTTGGCTTCTTCTGGTCCTTAAGAGATGTGGTGGGGTTTTGTTTTGTTTTGTGGCTTCTATTTTTTTTTTCCTGAGAGCATATTTAAGCACAGCCTGCTATGAGTTCGTACCCTAGGAATCGAGTTGTACCTACATTCTCCCCAGAGTTTTGAATGAAAGCACTGCCATTCATTACTTCCTGTCCCAAGCACAGTGCTGCCAGCTCTCAGGATTTTACTGAGTCTCAGGACAGTTGCTGTGTTTTCGAAAAGTTCCAGCACCTGAAGTAATGCAAATATGTGAAATAGACTTCATTACATAAAAGGTATACTTTTAAGTTTTTTCAGCTGAGGCAAAACGTGAACTAGAAATGCAGTGCACCATTAAGTCTCGAACAAATAACTTAAACTTGTATTCATTTTAACACAGCCTCTAATTGAAGCAGGTGTATTTCCAAGTTCCCGGCTCATGAATTTTGAACACTTGGACTTGACAATAAAGTATTATTTGTCTATTTTTGCTGTCATGCTCTATTCTAGAGCTTGAATATATCTTTTACTGACAAAATGTCCTTTGCAATAGCTTATGAAAGAGGGAATAAAGAGTAAATTAGAAACCCGTTCAAAAAATGTTTTGAGATCCTTGGATGGAAGCTGTGAAAAACACACCCATACTCTTAAATATGCATCAACATATAAAAGAAGTGAAAAATGCAGTTCTTAAAACCATATTCACATGCCCTGGATGGCCCCTGACATCTCTCTTTGACTAGTGTGGCTGATTCTCGATGAGCTGGCCAGTTCCTTGCTGACGCTCCAGGAGCCACTTCATGGCTGCCTGGTTTTCTCCGGTGGGTGGGCCTAAGGAGCTCAGGCCATCTGCACATCGTCTTCGGTTACTGAGACACCTTTCCTTTTTGTCACTACTAGGGTTCACTTCTTAGGGTACAGTGAGTAAAGGGCGACAGTTAGAAGAGAAAAATGCCACGGTGTAGAGAGTAAAAGGAAAAAAAAAAACCTGTGTTTGCCTGCATGCATACATTCGTGTGCATGTGTGCCTGTGGTTGCTAGCACACTGCTTCTGAAAGGCATGTTGAGCACTGGTGTCTAACAACCCATGGGCAGGTTGTTTCACAGCTACCTGCTTTCTGCAGGTTTTCTTGGCTCTTCCCTTTCCAATGCCCAGAGCTGACCACAGCCATAGCATTTGGCTGGCACTCCCCTCTCCTCTGCTCCACTCATCCACGTTGGCTGCGCACCGCATTTCAGAAAACAATACAGCAGATGCGAGCTTGGATTTTTCCCTTGCAAAGCAAGTCGGTGAAAGTATTCCTCGCTGTGCAGAAGTCGGATGTTTATTTCGGTAACACGAACTGTTGGATTCCTGGAACTTGGAGCCTGGAGAAGGGGGAAGGAGCGGGAGAGAAGCCGAAATGTTTCTGCGCAAACCTCTGGCTGTGGAGTACAGCAACCTCCCCAAGCTCTGTCCTATTTCAGCCAAGTTATAGGAGGACTTGGAAGCTTTCTTCAAGCAGGCCTAGGAGGAACTTGCATTGTTCACATTATTGCTGGTATTCTCTGTTTTCTGGACAACAGCCAACAGGAAATTCCTGGGACAAATCTTTCCACTGTTTTTTTTTATTTTTTTTCTTTCTTTCTTTTTTTTATTATTTAGGAAAAAAGGAAAGAGAGTGAAACTAAGCCTCACAGAACAAAGAAGTCAATATTAACCCCAAATCACAGATACGTAAAGTCTGGGGCATCCTTTGTGATTTTATTTTTAAATCGGAAGGATTTATGACCTCAACACTCCTTGTTTTTGTGACATCAGATGGTGTTGCCACAGGAATCATTTTATTGTCCAACAGAAAAGAATTTTGAAGAGTTCTGTAGCAGCACAGGACACAGAATGCAAAGTATAAGGAGAATATTTTTTATCTAAATGATAAATCTGTTTTACTTGGCCCATGATTTTTCAGCTCTGTCCTGCAAGACTAGAATAAATCTGGCAAAACCAACAACTGTTGCACCTGTTAATCCAGGACTGAATTTGTCCCTACATGCAAAATCTTGGGGATTTCCTTTCTTGCCTACCCCCTCCAAATGACAGATAGCTTCCAAATGCTTTACCACATGAGAATAAACAACAATCTGCTCGTATCAGCTGTACCGGAGCAAAAGAGAGTTAAGTAATAGGAAGTTTGGATTGCTGTGATTTAGGTTATTCTAAACTGATGATGTACAATATTGAATGCAATTCATGCAGAATGAACTATCAAAGAGTCATATTTTGCTTCCATAATACTGCCAAAGTCAAAGGCCGTGAGAGATTTGGTAGTTCATGTCATTAAATACAGAGCTCATACAGGAGGGTGAGACCTGCTGTTCTGCAACGAGGGAATTCCCACCAAACCCCTGTGGGTAAAAAATGAACAAAAGGTGACTGAGTACTGTTAAATGTAGAATGTTTAAAGCCTGGCTAAAACAACACGGGATAATCCTGCTAAAAACTAACTGTTAGCATGTCTTGTGGTTTTATATCCATGAAATAGCAAGTGTGTATGACGTGTGTATAAGCATACGGAATAAATGTACGGATACGTCTTGCAGTCAAATCTGTATGCAGATCTACGTACAGAATTAATCATGGAGGAGCAGGGGGACAGCCTCGCTTTCCTTACGAAAAAATATGAACATGGGTCCCTGAAGAAAGTTGTTGGGGGAAATTTTAAAAATTCCTTCCACATATGTATCCTGCTCTAGTTAAGATTCTGCAGCTGCTGAATTTAGTGCCCCAGAACTGTTGCAATATTCCGAGAGACAAGTGATCTCATTGCCATATATTTGCTGGAGTAAAAGTAATATACCCAAGGGGATAGGTAGGTTAAACGCCATATGGTTAACCCCAACATTTCTGTATTAAGTGATTCCCTGTGTTTGGGTGTGTATCAGCGTTTTGAAACGTTTTGCTGATCTTTTCTTTTATAACGAGGTAACCTGGGGAGGGAAAGAATGATATTGCCTTTAATTACTACTGATTTATATCTGTTCCCTGTCCAATCCACCTCTAAAATGTATTCCCATAGACCTAAGCAGCTTAGAAGTGGATCTGAGGGAATATCAAGGATGCAGAAACCCAGCATGGGAAGGAGAAGCAAAGTGCTGCCTTAAACATTGACACATTGCCAGATGTAGTGCTTTTTAACATTGGTGTGGGCTTGTTCACACTTGTCAAATCACACTGTGCTTGCTAATGTTGCATTTTCATCAAATATATTAGCTCTCTCTCTGTTCCCACTCTTCAGCAACCCTTTTCATTTATCCTTTCTTCCCTTCATTCCACTGCTCTTTGTTTTCCCTTTTTTCCCTTATCCTAGGGCTCCTTTCTTTCTGCCTGACTCCCCCTCACCTGAAAAATCAGTCTGACCCAATCTACATTTTTTTTAGAACACGTAGGTTAAGCAGATGCCTGCCTGGAGGAATTTACAGTCTCATCCTGTGTACAACATGCAAGGAATAAATAGGCTGCTATTCAAGAGTGGGAGTAGTAGTTGTCAGTCTGCAATTGAAGGATACATGAAAGAAACATGTTTGGGATTTTCTTAGGAAAAAAGAGGTGGAGCAGTGGATCGCTGACCTGAAGAAAAGGGATAATTTTTCTGGTGTGCCAAAGGGGGTAATGAAGTAAGTGAAGAAAATGAAGTAATGTAAATGTAGAAGTAAATGAAGTAGTGGAGTTCAGACCCGGGGAGCATTTTTTACGGAAAACCTGGATGCACGAGAAATAACAGATTATGGTGGGTGGGAGTTTCTTATAGGTGAAAAAAAGACAAATTAGTGAAAAAAATTGGTGAGGTTTATGAAGGGATTGTAAAAAAAATTACATGCTCAGAGCAGCAGAACATCCCCTCTTCCCCTTTGTTTTTAATCTATGCAATAGAAGAAAGTATTCTAATTCCTTTGCCCCCTTGGCTCTTCTTCCCCATTTCCCTGTGTGATGTGGAAGGATGAAAAGATAGAGTGTTGAGCTCAGGGTGTCTGATTTGGTTGGACAGGAGAAATACAGAAAGGATCTTTGCCGAAGGCAGATCTGTAGGCGGCGAGCAAGGGTGAGTGGAAAGGAATTGTCCTGCAAGGCTCTTATCCAGGATCTCATCTCATTTCACCCGAGCGGGGGATGTCTGACAAATGCAGACAGTTAAGCAAGGCCAGCGTTAAACCAGACTGCTGCCCTTCAGTGGTTCGAGAGCTGCTGCTAGAGGGAGAATGCCAAGCTGTACAAAATCCTGAAGGATCACTAAGATAGCCTGAGCTATGTAGGTTATGCTGTTTAGCTGGTATTGGATGCTCTTAGGGGCAGGTATCATGTTATCATCTTTTTTTTTTTTTTTTTTTCTCTAGGTTGGAATTCTTTGTGTTCTTATGGTGAAAAATAGTAATGGGTTTAAATCTTCTCTTCAGATTGACGACCTCTTACAAACCTCAATGAAGATTTTTGCCGAGGAAGGAGCTTCTGGTCTCCTGGTAATATCTGTCCTGCAATATGAATTTGTAAATTTGTACAAAAGAAAAACCAACACAACCAACAAATGAGTTGTTCTAGAAATACAGCCAGTAGGGAATTCAGTTCAAGTTCTACCGGCTCCTTCATGGACTCAGCATCTTTGCCGAGTGGGTCACAAAATGGGGTTTGGGCTTTGGTACCTTTCTCAAAATCTGTATAGTTATCTCTACATCTTGCAGTAGGGCTGTTATTCCTCATATTCAGAAACTAAAGGGTAGGATTCTAGCGGGCACTGCTGCACTGGAAGCCCAGGGAAAGTTCTGATCAGGTCAGTTACGCTGTGGAAGCAGAGACAGCTTCTTGACCCACCAATATTATGGAAGAAGAACTACAGTTCTCCTTAACCTCCATCTCACATTATCCTTACGATGGATAATCACTGCTTTTGTGGCAGCTTAGTGTGTCATATCCACACTCAATGGAATACAGATTATTAAATGTGATATTTATCAACCACAGCCTAGGCTGTAATAATTTTGAGTCCTTATGTCCTATGCACAGCATGGGAACATAACCAAATACTTTTCAAAACAATTATGTTTCTTCCCGTTGTTGAGGCAAGGGATATGGTGTGTCCAGGAAAGCGATACGTTTTGTTCAGACACAGGCTGACCATAAGCCATCCATCTTTCCACTGAATGTAAGCTGAGGCTTTCCTGTGTTTGGGGAAAGATTTGCTGGGGACTTAAGTAAATTAAGGATGGCTACATGTTAGAAGATACAGAGCTTCCAGTACTCACTGTAATGGTTGTAGGTATTATAATGAACCCTTATCAGAATCCCACTTGCCTAAGACCCTGTATCAATGATTACTTTTCATCTACAAGAGGCTTTACCTGAATTAGTGTTTTGATTTGGAGCAGTAGTGCAGTTTGGAAGCAAGTCCCATAATCATGTCTACTTGCCATGCATCGGAGTGGTTTTGGAATGCATTAACCAGGTTCTGTAGGAGGCACTGCAGAAAAGCTCTGCTCCAGGAGCAGCACAACCCCAGTTGGGGTACAAAGATCCAAAATAATTGGTTTTACAGATATTCCTGAACCAAATACGTGGTAGGAGTACTTGGTCCATGGAACTGTGCTAAATGTAGTCCAAAGCTAAACTCCGGGACTGCATTTAGTGTGTGCTTTGATCTACTGATGCGCTCCTGTTGTACAAAATTACTTGCAGGATGTTGGCAGAAGTGGCTGGGCTTTAAATCCCAGAATTAAATGTGAAGATGAGAAACAGGAGAAACGAGAAGCACACCCATGGCAGTATATCATCACGTAGTTCATCCCAATAGTTCACACCGTGAGCAGCCCTCTACTTGTCCCCCAGCTTCACATTTGCATCAGCAGATACAGCAAGTTCTGGTCTTCTTTGCCTACCAAATCCCTGCAGTGAAGACAACCCCTCTTTCCCGCACAGAGGAATATGACTGCCAACAGATTTGTGAAAATTCACTTATCAGAGAAGGACTAAAGCTAAACCTTGCTATCAAGAAGTGAGAACGGTAAATTGTGCGGTATGGGAAGTCATTAGTATGTGCTGCATGCCTATGCATTGTGCTGCAGATTGATCTCCCTGCTGTTCAAAGGACAAGGATACCTGAGACAACCCCAGGGAACTTTAATTTTAAATTCCCTCCCTTCCCCACAAAAGTCTTGTCTTCTGAAGAAGGAAACTGGAGGTAAATGTTCAGGCTTTTCATCTGTGGGGTGGGGCAGCGATTCTCAGCCCATGGCTGCATGCCATCATTTTTGCCACTATTCTAAAACGGGAAAGGTTTGAAAACTTTCATCTTAGAATTAGAAAACAGCTGGGGTGATTCAAGCACTCCATGCCCCGTGGCTGTCTGCAATTTCCTCTTTGTTCGTGAGGAGCACAAGCGTAATTGTTTGGTTCTGTTAAGGAGAGAAGGTTATACTTGTTTCTTCTTAATCACTAATATGCATCCCTTGGATTCTGTATTTTGGTCAGAGAGGAGAGAACCACGATGAATGTGGGTGCAAGAATAAAAGATTAAGGCCTGGTACAGCCCTGAGACATGGAGGGAGATGGGACACAATGGGCTGAAGCAGTACTGAAGACAGGAATCCTGTGAGGGGACAGGGGGTTCTGCCATATGCAGTAGTTCATGTGGGGTGAGGAAACAAAGGAATTCTTACAGAAAAGCAGCACTGACATTGTTTTCAAGTCAAGTTTTTTGTTCCCATTAGTTCCATGAAATTTCATGGTGTACCAGTCTAAATTATTACTCCTAATGCTATTGTTGCTCGGCTTGTTTTTGTGAGAATGTTATAAATCTTAATTTTTATGGTGCTTTGCTTGATAATGCATGGATGTTTGGACACATGATTTCCAATGCTAGTTGGTGCAGTTGTTAGTATGATGTTATATGTAATTAAAATACATTAATATTGACCAAGGTTATGTCTATGTTGTCAGCCGAGAGCTTGGACTCAATATGCATAGAAATAAAAAGAAGTTTTATGCACCCTATGTGCATGTAGGAATGAATTTTGGAAAGTGTGGAACATTTTAGCTTAAAACTGTTGCAGGAAAGACCTGGAGCATTGAAGTTTCACTCCTTCATACAAGTTCATATCTCAAATTTTTAAAGGAGAAGAAGAACTGCAGCTGACTTATATGTTTCTTTTATATGACTATGGAACATTCCAAGTGTACAAAGGTCATAAATCAAATCCCAGAAGGAAAGATATTGTCCTGTCTTCCTTTTGCTTACTAGGTGCCCTTAAGGATTCTGTTTTCCAGGCCCTTCTACACAGTTCAGAAACTCTCTCTTATTTGACAGTGATGACTGCTATGTAATTGTCTGATTCCAGGAGCTGGATCTTTGTGGAAAATCCAAAATACTGCAAGCCAAGACCAGCTCCCAAAAAGTGATGTTTGTATATATACATCTGGGTTACAACTATCTTGGTTGTTGTAGTCTGATGTGTTCTGTGCTGTCTTAAATGGAATTTGTTCCATTTACTCCACCTTAAATTCTTCACCGCGGTCTGGCTTTTACACATCTGAATATCCAAAATAATCCTTTTTCCCCCATCACAGCAATCAGGATGACATGAGTCTGGGGAGGAAAACACAAGTATGGTATAGTGGAAACCTTGCCTTAGATTAAAGTGGAGTAAAATTAGTCTTGACATTTTCTTCCTTATCTTACTGCTTCTCTTCTCCTGTGAAAGGGGAATGAACGCTAGGATTTCCAGGTCAGAGTACAGGAACATGAATCACACCAGAAGACTGCGGGAAGCTTGCCAGTGCCTGCCTACTCTCCACTTCTGTCTGCTACTCTGTAATGTGTGTGATCACTGAATACTACTTCAGAATAAGGAGAGGAAAAAGACAGGCCTTCCTCTGCATGGAAAGGGGTAAGATGAGAAAGCAAGTGACAGAATGTGATCCCAAGCACCATGCCGGACAGATTCAGTTTTGGCTGCAGCTGCTTGCACTACTTTCAGTTCAGCCCACTGGGCAACATTAGGATTTTGCCTTAGTCCCTAGGTCCAGCGAATAGTAGATCCTTCCCTTCATGGACAATGGCAAAGAATCTGCTCAGAATTGCTACTATGTGTGCAAGAGAAGAAAATTTATGGGGCTGACCAGCCCTCCTTGGCCAAATACTACCCTCCGCCAGCCAAAGCTCTCCACCAGCTCTCCCCGCCGAGCCACCAATTTTTCTCTCTCTTGATTTCAACAGGAATAGCTCTGTATTGGCCTGATAAAGGCACAATAGCCATGTGAGATGAGCATCAAGTCCATTAGCTGTTCCTCACTTGGTTTTAGCAGGGGCTGTGCTGGCAGGTAAACTCCTCCGGGCTGTATAGGAAGAGCTGAGCAGCTGATGCTGTGTTCCCTCCCTTTGCACTGCATGGCTCCACGAGCAGCCCTGCGTGCCTCCTTAGTTGCAGGTTAGAGGCAGAAAAATGTCCCCTTTCTGTCAGTAAATAGCACTCCTGAGTGTTTCTCAGCTGGCAGCCCCAGGCCCCTGCAGCATTTTCATTGATTTTGCTCGGCATGTGGAGGGTAATTTCTGCCTCGGAGGGCACAGGAGCCCCACGGTGTTCCCACAGCTTGGGACAAGCCCACTGAGCATCACATCCCTGCTAGTCGGCTCCTTCCAGAGAGGCTGTCAGCTCGACTTTGCTTCAAATCTGCCTCAGTTTAACAAGCCTGTTGTTAGACTGTAAAATGAAAGGAAAGTTTTCAACTTCTCTGCTTCTCTGACATGATTCTGAATTATACGTATCAATGCCGACTCGCAAGGCAAGCAGAAGAGTACAAGCAGGTCTGTTGTAGGTACCAGTGTTACTACACGATGCCTCCGGGCTTTTCTCTGAGCTCCCATCCACACACCTCAGCCCTCGGTGCAAGTGACCTCTTCCGAAGCTGCCTCTGCCTGAAGGCATCGTGAAGTATGGATGGGACGCATGCCTTTACAAGAGGCATCTTCCAACTGGGGTCGCTAAAACTCTGGCAGCCAAGCCTGACTGTGCTCATAGCAGGTATTCAGACAGAGAAATGAAACATCAGTTTCACTGCAAATGCACAGAAGCAGCTAGGAAGCAGCTTAGAAGCAGTCTAGCATCAGCTTGACTGCTCTTAAAAGGCAGGAGACTTTACTAGTGAAGTCCTCTGACACCACCTTTCTGGAGCCTTTTCTGAAGGAGCTCAACAGGAGGTGACTGGTGCAAGGAAATTGTTTTCTCTAGAAGTGAAGAGACTGGGGCTTCAGTCCTGGGACTATCATGTCCTGCTCAGAAGATCTCAGAACTGCCATAGGAGCTGGGAATCCTGCAAAGTCAGTGTGTACTCTCTTCACTTTCTAAACGAAGAAAGAAAGTCACAGAATGGCTTATCTGTGGCAAGCAGACTCTGTTCCACTGGCCTGTGAGGCTGCCTTTCTGCAGGCAGAGGAGAAAGGTGGCTGCGATATCTTGGTTTTGTTCTCCCTATCTGAAAGCTGTTGGTACACATGTACTTAAAGAGTCCATCAGGGGAGAGATCCTACCTCTTCTAAAGAGGAAGGTAAGACTTTTTCAGAATATTTGAGGCCACTTTCATGCTTCCAGTACTCACAGACCAAACTGGAGAAGGTTTTGTGGTGCTCGGCTCCACTGAGGTCAGTGAAAGTCACCTGTGCTCGGTATTTCTTAGATGAGCGAAGCTGCCACAGAACCACTCCAGAAGTCCCCCTAGCTTGCAGAATTACTTGTTGTGGGTTTGTTTCTCCCTAAGAACAAATTCCAGCTATTGCACATCTCTCCATTCATTGCTCTGTGCCCGCAGCTTTTGGCATATGGGCTGTTTTGTGGAATGCTGGTTTATTTTTTATTGCGCTTTGTCAGGCTCCCTAAGTTACATAACGCTGTGTGTGTTTCCCGAGTGATACTTTTTAAACCGAATTATGGCAAGCACTGCAGCTTGGGTAGGAGTATTCACATATACTCCTATGTGTGTCAGACATGACCATGCATAAGCTAATATCCATATTTCAACCTCAAGCAATCAAAAATCTTCTACCAGGACATTTAAAATATACATTACAAAAACAAACAAACAAAACCCAAACAACATCAACACCAAAAACCCACGTGAGATTAAGGAAACTGTGGTTCTTTTCCTTTTCATTTCACTGTTCTCCACAACTAAAAAAGTCAAATAAACTTACATTTTCTTCTACAGAAACAAAGGTTCTTGGACAGTCATGTGGCCACAGAAACTGGGACTTGAAGAAAACGTTATAAAACTGAGATTCTTTACAAGATCTTGAGAGTGGACAAAGCACTAGCACTTACCCACATACAACAGCTTTTGGTGTAAGCAACGGGAAAAGGAAAAAATCAAATACCACACAGGAATTCTGAAAATTCACTGTTTTTCACGCATGCACACACACACACAAATAAAACAAAACCCCTAACCCAAGTCATTTATTTACATTATTGTCTTCCAGCAGCTTTTCCACTGGCTAATTTTTCTAAACTACTTTGAGATCCTAGGGTCAAACACAAAATGAGGAATAAATTTCAGAGAGCACAGGGAAAGTGAACTTTACTGTGTGAGAGAATAACTAATGAAAAATTCTGGCAATAACTAATCTGTCTCTTTCACTAGTCTCCTGCTCATCTTTAACATTGTGTCCCTTTCTCTTTTCAGAATCTGAATGTTTTCATTAGAATAAATGATGTGACTCTGAGGATAACCTCGCTATGTGGTATTATTTATAAGAGAAAAGGAAGAGATTTTTCTCCATTGGATGTAACTTCGCAGCACTGCAGTTTGTCCTAGTTTTATCAAGCCAATGCAGGTTTCCCAGGGGAGCCTGTGCACAACCCTTGCACTGCAGCAGCACTGGCACCACACTGATGCTGAAACCCAGAGATTTGGGAACTGCTGTTGTCGTTCTCGTAGCAGACTCTTTGCTGGACTGCCCTGGTGTTCCTTCCTACCCTGTGCTTCATATTCAGCGTGCTGTGCTGAGGCTTATAACTCATCTCATTGTCATTTCAGGTTACAGAGCTCTGATCTTGTGCTGTTCTTTCCTAAACACCTGTGCTCTGAATGCCTCCCATTTGCATTAACCCACAATTCAGTAAATGGTAGAGCAAACAACCAGAGTGACTGCAGCATTGCGATTGTTAGTCTCCTTTTGCACAGCAGTGTACACCCACTAAGTATTGTTAGATATTTAACCCACAACCATAAAACCCATTCACAGCTTAAGGCGTTTTCTTTTCCTAAGACCACCTCAAAAAAACCCATACAATTAGTACTTATAAAACTCCGACATTTCTAGCAACTGATTTTGTTGGCTCCTTCCTTCCCTTTTGGCCTTGCTGCTTGCATCCCACTTAATTTTTAATATCTTTCCTTGGTTTTGTCTCTTTTTCTGAAGTTCCTTTGCAGAGCAGCATTGTCCTGCAAGACCAGTTTGCCGGTGCCCAGGCACTATGTAAAGACACCTTGAGGGGCTGTGTGCATCTTGTAAGTTTGGGAAGGGTCTTGTGTCTATATCATGTATTTTTTCTTGTCTGTAACTGTTCTAAATAAGTGTATGAAAAATGAATCAAGTTGTGTGTTGATCATCCCTTTGGTTACCTTAGCTTAGGAATTTAATAACCAGCTGCTGGCTTTCAGTGTGAAGTGCCAGGTCCTTTGCTGCCTGACGTTGAGAGCAAGCCAGGGGCTGCTCACTTCAGCTCTGCCCCTTGCCTCGACTGCTCAGGTTTTTCCCCTCTTTATGATTTCCAGTTTCTTTTCTGTTTTGGGCTCTGACAATGCCTAGGTCATCGGTGTCTGAGAGCAGAGGACATGAGGGGCTGTCCAAACTTAAGCCAGATTCCCTGAGAATTCAATATCCAACGTCGGATTCACTTCTGACAGGTACTGCTGGAAAACATTTGCTAGCAGAGTGTTGATAATGCAACTTTCCTGGGGCACCATGGCCATGCTCCAGCTCCAGCTGAAGGCTCTGTGTAGGTTTCAATATAGGGTCTGTAGCGAACATTTTGTGAGCCAGAAGGTGGATTCCCTGAAGTTATTTATTTACTCCAAAAACGAGGAAGACGTTTCGTGAGGCAGGCTCTCTCCAGGTTCCTTCTGAAAGTCGCCTGGCTATTTCAAGGTTTGGGGGTGTCTGCGAGGGAGCAGCGTGGACGTACAGCTTTTGTACCATGTGCTGTGGAAGTTGCTCTGGCAACTGCACACGGCTTATTGAATGCCAAGGTAAATAATGGCAAAAGACATGCATACACTATTATTCTCATAATTTCCTGCTGCCCTCAGGCAGTAATAACTTACACACCCTATTTTCCAAATGTTTCTAATTTATTTCTCATGAGCAGAATTATCTCATATGTAAAACTCCCCTTTGCAGCTAGTCATGCCTCTTCTTTTACAACTGCCACGAACGAGGTGACCAGTCAAAGGAAAAGATTGTGGTTATTGTATTTATGGGTACCTAGTGAAACAGGACGGCTGCAGCAGGCTTAAACTCCTCACGCCATCCTGCTAGTTGGTCTGCAGCTCCTGAATTCTCCCTTTCCAAGTATTAATTCTACTTGCAATACTGCCTGCAGTTCTGCAAACGCATTTCATTCCTTATAATCCTGGATGATGGTTCTCATACAGCTTCTGCTTTTATATCTGAATCCTAGACTGTGATATCCTTGTTATTCCAGTCCCACGTCTGTCATGTGCACCTTGGGCTTGATTTGCAACATGCCTTTTATATCAGCTACTAAGCTGCTCTTGAGAAAGAACAACATATGGAGGGAGTAGCCAATTTTTTTTTTCTACGTAGTAAAACACAGTTACAGGCCTTCAGCTTTCCTGTGTGGAGGGGCATCTTGATTTTGTCAATACTTTTTCCACCTTATTATCATCTATGTGGAAATCTGAATTGGTTTTGAGAGCAAAGAGATACTAACGATTTCAAAATAATTGAGAATGTACTAGAAAACATGCCTCAGAAAGATTCTAAAGATTGGTTAAGCAAATAAAATTACTCAAAGACACCATAAAACTATTTCAAAGAAAGCTGAGATTAAATTGCAGGTTGAAAGGAATGCGCCTACCCTGGACTGTAAATCCCACTTTATGGCTCCACTCCTGCCTTAACATCCTTTAGCTTGAAGGTCAGCAGTAACTTCCAGGCTCACGAATGAGAGAATCTATCGTAGGGGACTCTGACCCCTGAAAATACAAGTTTACATTTTTGGTCTTTCTTTAAAAAAAAATATATTGGGGGGGGCTCAAAGCATATGCTATTTATGGAATGTGTTTTTCCATTTTAGGTTGGCATGGACTGCAGGGAACGAGCACCGCCTCCGTATGAGAGCACTGGCTGTGCGTCTGCGCTCTTAGTTTGGGGCAACCCTCGAAATAAAAAGGTTTTGGGGCTTCCAGACCCAGCTGAAGCTCAGAGAAACTAAAAAGGTGCAGTACCCAGCAACAGACATTGACAATCCGTAGCTGTGCATCAAGCTGGTACAAAAATTACATTATTGCTACAAATCTGTAGCTAATGCAGTTTATTTCTCCTTTGTAATCGTCTAGTTTAGCCAGTGAGCTGGTTAAGGGAGCCGGACAGCTTGATCAGTCTTTTCTTTTAACATGTTTTCACTTTCTTAGTCCCCTGCACTAACGTGGCATTATGGTAACTGGGTTGCAAAACACATCTGAGATGTTATTTCTCTCAGGAGTAAATGAAGTAAGCAGGTTTTATTAGCGCATTGGAAAGTAATCAAGAAAAATAAGTTTTCTTCCTCTTTCTATGCTATTTATTGTGTACCCTACCCCACTCTCCCCCTTCAGCTTCCTGCAGCAGACCTGACTCTGACAAGTTCTGCTGCCTGCTCTGCCTTCAGCCAAATAACTCATTATTTTTTTTCCTCATGTAGCTGCCCAGCAGAGCTCGGTGGTGGTGGTGGTGGTGTGAGAAGCAGGAGGGAGAGGAAGGGATGCTGAGGAGCGGGGCGGTCGCAGCGTGGTCAGGAGAGGTGCCCAAGGTAGGCAGGCCTGTTGGCTCCCTGCAGTGCTGCCCAGAGAACATTTCCAGCTGGTGGAAATGGTGGCACGGAGTGGGATAAATCCATGGAGGTCACATCCAGGGTATGGAACTGAGAAGAAAATGTGCATGTGGTTAAAAAAATACAAAAACAAGCCTTTTAGCCTTTTCCCAGTTGTATTCAGGTTAGGCTTTTATAGAACTCTTTACTTTTCTTCTTCCTGTGACAATGTTTATATGCCACTTTCTTTGAGTGGCCCTTTTCAAGGAACTCACTTACAAGGGTTTAATTTTGATTTAAGACAGTTGCTTCTGTGCTAAATAAAGCAGCAATTAATTATTAAAAATATACCTTTTGTGGCTGAGCATTCCCCTTCATGGTTGTTAAACTCTGAGACATGTTTTGTTTTTTAATAATTAATTTTTTTATTTTTTGAGGATACAATAAGTGCTTTGTGGGAAGCTGGGGGAAGGATGGTCTGGCTGCTGCCTGAGACTGCTGGGTGACCCAGGATGGGTTCCCAGGTCTGATACAGGCTTCCTGAATGGCTGGGCACATACACGGAGGTACCACATATGTCAGTGTCTTTTAAAAACAGCTGCCTGGTTGTTAGTGATGAGCTTTGTACCTCCTGTGACAGGCTGAGGGGAGTGCTGCAAGGTATCTGATCACCGCAGGCACAGATCAAGTGTGCTGTGCATGCTAACACAAAAAGTTGACCGTCCTCCTTCTCTTTCCCCATTGGCAACCTGTGAATCAGAGCGGTACAAACCCAAGATTTTTGTATGAGCTGAGCCACCGTAGCTTAACGCTGAGAAAAACTGGTTCTGTATGACAAGAAAAATGGCCAATTTATTTGCTTAAGGTTTAAGAAGTTTTTTATGAGCTTTGGTAAGGAGGAAATTTCATCTTTGAAGAAAGCCTCATGCACCGGGTTCTTTGTGACCAGCACTGCCTCAAGCCCTGTTCTCTAGTTACACATCAGATCGGTACAGGGTGGAATTGGCATGATGTCCTCCACCTGACAGACTGACCGTCCATTTTACAGCAGTGCTCCTGAAATCTTTGCCTGTGTGCTGGGAACACCGCAGGAGCCTGCGAAGGGCAGATCTTAACTCAGCTGGTGCCAGCAGTGTGTGCTGTTACGGCGTGGGAGTACGAGTGGCAAAGCAAGAGCATGAGGAATTGCATAATGGGACCAGATAGGCAGCGCTTCTCGCTGGTGTGTTAGGGAGACTTGTGCTGAAAGAGCCCCCCCCTTTTTTTTTTTTTGTGAGATTTAAGGCTGTAGCTCTGACCTCCCATTGCATGTTAGCACTTTCTGCAAGAGATGAGAACTGCTGGCTGGCCAGGTTCCAGTTCTTGGGCTTTGCCTGCCTGGATTCCCTCTGCAGCTTCAGGTACAAGGAGTGCCCAGCTCTGACTATCCTGAACAATCTGATCACTTTTTAACACTATACTGCAACTCTCTGTATCTATCAGTTTCCATTCCAGAAGGGAGTACACTGCAGTGTAAAGCGCTCTCTGAGCTTATACCATTAGGTTTATTTGTGTATATGCCAGTAGAAACAGGGGATGAAAATTGATGGAGAAAGAAAATCCATCCTTCTCTTCTCCCCTGGTTGCCTCACCTTGAATGTGAGGGGATGCCTGTTCTTTTGGGGCACGATGATGGTCTGAAACAAGGAATGAATTTCCCCAAACTGACTGGGTTAATTGTGTAATTTGCTACTGGCCTTGGATACTGCTCCTGCAGAGGGAAGCTGTCTGCAGGGTATCGAGGCCAAACCGTGTAATGATTCAGGCAGAATAATTTTCATCTCAGCTCCCATGTCTATTTACTGTAAAAAGACAAGTGCTTGTGAGAAGATGCAAAAGGTCCATGGAGGCTGAGGGAACAACTGTCTAAAGATAGCCTCAGGATCCGTAAGTACAGGGACTTCAGTAAACTAGAAGCTATGCGAATTTGCTCCTTAGGGCTAGATATGATAAGAGATTTTATAAACTGTTCACTAACTGCTTGATGTGAACTTGGAGAACAGTCTTGGAAGCAGGGATCAGAGCCCAAAAGTCCTTTTTTCCAGGTGAGTAGGATGAGTAGGATGCACAAAAAGGCTGGTCCTTTCTGGACAAATAAATCTCGAATTATTTCTGTACAGAGGTGCAGCACGGGCTGGCTACTGTAAGGTGAGTTCTACCTGTCAGAGCTCCTGAGTGTTGTTATGAACTGAAAGTCACCTCTGCTTCATTAAAAAGAAGCTTTAAAACTCTAAAGGAGAGGAGATTTAGATTAGATGACATAAATTCTTTACTCGGAGGGTGCTGAGGCCCTGGCACAGGCTGGCCAGAGAAGCTGTGGATGCCCCATCCCTGGAGGTGCTCAGGGCAAGGCAGGATGGGGCTCTGGGCAACCTGATCTAGTGGGTGACATCTCTGCCATGGCAGGGGGGCAGGGGATGGTCTTTGAGGTCCCTTCCAACCCAAACTGTTCTATGATTCTGGGATTTTAAACCAAATTGGGTGGAGGAGCCTGACCATCAGAGGGGCTGCCAGGTTGCAGATCCTGGAAGTGCCTTTTTTCGCTCTGAGTCTGACTCTGGGTCATGAGCATTAGAAAATGGAAAGAGTCCTTGTCCTTGCCTTGTTCTTGGGGTGCTGAGGAGGACTTCGCTTGGGTTACTCCGGGCTTTGACATCCATCTTGAGCAATAACCCGGGGCTCTGCCTGCAGTCTGGGAAGGCTGGAGGGCAATTCCAGAGGGAGAGTCATTTGATCTAACTTAGATGTCTTCCTTGTATCACCCTGACAGAGGTGCCTGGGTTAGGACAAATAAATCTCACTCTGGAAAGCTAAGACTTAGGGATTTAGGCTGGCTTTTGACACAAAAATAAGTGGAGGAAAGTTTATATATATATATATATGGAAACTAAGAATAAATAGGAAAAAAAACATTTTGTATGGAAGATCATAAATCACCAAGGAAGGCACTGAAGCAGAGAAAGCCAATATCTTCAGGAAATACCTGCTGTAGTTTTTGTTTTAAATGGCATTCAGGAGAGAAAGTATAAAAGTGGGGAAGTAGGACTAAGAGCAATCAAACTAAGCAGATCTGTAGTCAAGGATGGCCAGGTTCTTTTCCTGAATTTTCAAACAGGATTTTCCTGTGCTGTTAACATTTGAAGTGCTGAGAATGTATTTAATTAATGACACGTATTTGTTATAGTGAAGGGGCACTGAGCAGTCCACAGCTGGGCCCACTGAGTGAAATCAGAACAGGAGTCTTTCCAAGGAGCCTGCAGTTGATAAGAAGTCAAATGGTTAAAAACAAAATGAACAAGGAAGGTAAGGCCAGCAAAAAAAATCATGCTTGCTCATGATTTTTTTGGATAGGAGACTCTGGAAGTAGATCAGAGGTAGGAAAAGGCAATAAACAGGAAAGGAAGGCAGGAACAAGTACGAAATGAGCCTGAGGTGTAAACACTGGGAAAATCTGGGCGTGAAAAGAGTGACCAAACAACACAGCGTGAAGAAATCTTAATCAAACTCTGGGAAATACTACCTGTGTTTATCACTGCCGATACTTTTCCACCACTTTCTATAGATTCTTCTCTGCCGTTTCTCTGCATGGTCGATGTCTTTCTTCTGCACTGCTCATAGGATGTGTACTGTTTACCAGGTACTTTAACCATCAAAAATAACAAAACCTCTCAATTCTCTCATCCAGTCCAACAGGGGATCCTTGCTAACACAGTGGCATAGCTGTGTGCTCATCCCCAGGTCTGCTCATCTTGCACACTGGATTAGCAGAGGCATGCTAAAAGCAGCAGACTCTGGCCTTCGCTGGAGGTAATTCATTGCATAAGTCCTCTTCCCGTGCCAATATTCAATCACACTTTCTCAGGCTCATTAAGGGATATCTCACTAGATGCAAAGAAATAATGAGCATTACGAACACAATTCAGGAACTTATTCATCACCTGATGGCTGATTCAGAATAGTCCCCAATAAAAATAATTAATATCAAGAGTAACTACTTTGTGGGCTCCTAAAGTAACATGAGGAATGATGACACTGGCCTTTGGCAGGCACCGAGGAAGAGTTTACTGTGCAGGCTTCCCTGAGAAGTTATGTCGGTGCGTATCACATCTGACTTGTTACAGCTCCCCTTCCAGATTCTGGTTTCCAGTTCAGGTCTTGTCTTGAGTAAGATTCTGTCCTTCACTCCAATGGGCTCTTTGCGTGATGTGTGCAGCTAGGGTGAGGCTCTTGAATCAAATTTTCAACTCATATATAAAATACATACTTTGACCTGTTTTGACCTGTTTTTTTTTTATTTTTTTCCTGGTGGTGAAAAGCTGAAGAAGTAAGCCATGGCGATGTGGCACGATGGCAGTGGTGGCGTTATTATTTCTCTGCCATGTGTTTTCCAAACAACAAAAACAGAGAGTCTATCTTGAAGGATTTATAGTATGAACCAAGTGGGCAGGAAGCAAAAAGAGGAGGCAGCGCACAGTTGTCAAAGAGATGTCCAGGCTCTTGGTAATACGGGGATATGTAGACTACCTTGATGTTAGAAATGTTGCAAGGCAAACTTGATGTGGTGGGTGCTGGAAATTTCAGAATGAGGTATCCAGCCCAGCACCATGACTTCTTCCTTTTTCATTTTGGAGCTATTGGAAAAAATGTTGTGAAAGTCTTGAGAGCTGGAACTCATCACCCTACAAGAGGACTCTTTTGGTTAGCAAAGTCTGCTTTGTCATACTCTTTAACAAAATAGTCCATTTCTAAGTATGCTGGGACACCTATATTGTATTCCAAACCTCCCCTTAGGAGGACAGTTAAAAATTAGCTTGACTTTTCACAGTGCTGACTCTAGCTTTGTGTCGGGTTCTTTCAGTCCAGTGTTGCTCTTCTGGGTGTGATGGAGTCTCCGGTCAGGGTGCTCTTGGTTTTTATAGCATCCATTTTGCCAACCAGGCATGGTCTCCCTGATGCCAGCTGAGCTTGGAGAGAGCTAGAGCTTTGTGTTGCCAACTCTTCCCACACATCATGTGATACCAATGACAGAATCGGCCTGATTTCCAGATCAACACAGTGACATGAGATAACCCATTTTCTCAGATGCAGTCTTCAATATTCCCTTGGGTTCTTCCCCACCCTCTGGTAGGACCTCACCATGCAGGTGAATTTCCATACATAGGAGCTCCTTGGCGTAGGTGCCTTCCATTTCAATGGTTCTATTTCTCTTCTGTGGGCCTGATTTTTTAGATCATTCTCCTTGGGAAGACAGAAAACTTTCTTTATAGTGATTGGGAAATGCTTTTGAGTGCATATTCTGGAAACCAACTTGCACTTCTTAGTGTAAATTATCCTATGCTGAATCCATTCAAAAGCAGTGATATTTCATGTTATGGGGGCAAGGGGAGACATGGGGTTTCGTTAAAATAGCACTCTGCATTTGGCAGGAACACACAGAGTAATGCTGATCAGACTGCTTATGAGAGCAGCAAGGCTGGAATGTATGCTGTGGAAGCAACGAATAGGAGATTTCAGCTATCTTCAGCCCAAATTAATTAGCATTATGTAAGTGGAGAGAAAAGCAAAAATTTAAAGGGAAGGGAGACATCTGTTATGTCTCCGAGTTTTCAGGCTTGCCTGCAAATACAGGTCTCCTGGAAAGGCAGAAGTATCTCTGTGCTTTTGAATCAGGGAGAGTAAGTGATGAGGAGTCACTGGCTAAAATCCAGTAGTGTGGTTATTGCTAATCCTGGCTCTTTCTTACCAGGTGTGGTATGCTCTTGCAACTCTTTATGGTTACTTATTCTTATATCATGATAAGGATTATACAGCAGCAAGATAAACCAAAACCTCCAAGTCCTCTCCCAACAAATCTGAGCAGAGTGGTAGCATCTATCAAACTGATGGGTAAAATTCCCAAATATTCTTATCTACAGAATAAGGAAGTTTTCTGTGATACTGAGAAATTCTTGCTCAGGAATGTGTTCTGCTTGCTCTAATTTGCTGCTGGCAAAGGCATGGTGGCTCAAGAATACTCTTGAATATGTACCAAGCAAAGAGCTGATTACAGTGGCAAGGTGGGAGGTAATGTTCCAGCAATTTGGAAATCACTGTTGAGAGTTATAATGTTTAGCTAAGGAAACACTTCTCTGAAGTAAGACGTTAAGGCAGGCTGACTACTTCTCCCCCCACTGCTTTCCTCCGGTGGATTCTATTAAAGTGTGTTGGGAAGAATAAAAGGAGCGAGGTCAGGTCAGACTGCGTGGCAAGGAAGGTCAGACAGGGTTAAGCAGGTCAGGTCACATTTCTGTGTCTTCTGTGGCTCTCCAAGAATTTGGGGTCACTGCTTAGAAACTGTGCTATTTGATCAGCTGTTGGTAATTTGAGCATTACACAAGAGCAAGCAGAATCAAAGATGATTCCTGAAGGTGAATGATTGGAAAGAAGGAATGAATGGAACACTGTTACATTAAAAAATTAAATGCACCGATCTTTTATTTCACCCGTTTCAAATCAGCTATCATGGCTGGTTGACCTAGAAACAAGTACTGCTTGGCTCAGCAGCCAGAAGCGTGTATTTCACTGTGCTTAAGAAATGAATTCAGAAAAGACCATGTGTCTGGGAAAGGAGGACACAAAGCTGAGATGTGCATAAGGTGGTGGTGCTCTGCTGAGAAAATTAACTTGTCACTTCGGAGGTGTCTGGGCTCCAGGCCTGGACAGTAGCTGTTTACAATGTCTGGTAAGAGGAGGAATTCTGCTGAACAGCTAAAAATAATCTGTATCCAGTAATTTCAAGGTATTTAATAACTTTTTAAGAAAGTATATTATCATGAAACAGTTTTCATCACCATTCATCGGACTGGCAAGTTGAGACATTCAGAGGTTAAATAACTTGCCTAAGGTCACAGCAGGCCAACAGCAGTGCTGGCAGGAGGACCCAGTTCTAAGCCATGCCTGCTGAAATTACTGTCTTGGAAAGAAAGTAAATTCAGGGTGGATAAATTAACTTTTCTTGAATGATGACAATGCCGGTAGGATCAAGCAAGGGGAAGAAAAGCGTGGTGTCGGTAGCTTAGAGAAGAAAACTTCAGGATGGCTTTCCTGTTCCCAGGAGAATGCAGGTAGATAAAGGAAAACTTTCTCTCTGTGTATCTTTATTTATTTATTTATTATTATTATTTGTCCAGATGGTGTTGTTTGAGCCCTGGCCAAGAATTTGGCTCAGGTTTTTGTAGTCCAGTCTCCTTATAAAACAATATTTTCAGGCCTAAAGGTAGCAACATACGTAGAAAAGCAGATCCATGTGAGCCTGTAGGCTTATTAGGAGGCTCTTCTCTAATTGTTGCTCTGTCCCCAGCCATCCTTGTTCAGACCTCTGTCTCCTGGTTTCCCCAGCCCTGGGAACAGCTCTCCAGCACACACAAGAAAGGAAACATCGAGCAGAGGGAGGACCTCAGCCCTTTATATTCATAAGGAAAAGCCTGTTGCAGAGACAGACATGGGAGACAAAGTTTATTTGCAGCCCAGCAATGAAAGTAAGTTTCAAGGAGACATATTTTGCGGCTGTTTTACTGAAACAATGAGGACTTAGGTACGCTTGCTTGTTATGTCACTCCAGAATTTTGTAATGCAGCTCAGAGTTCCTACTTCACCCTTTTCCTCTACCCACTCCTGCTTGGCAGCTTGATCATCTGAGCATTCATTTTGGAGCCCTGACAGATTTCTGAACAAAACAGCAATCTCGCTGCTCTGCGATTTCCACAATGTTCCCTTATGTTCCCGTGCACCTGCACCCCCAGAGACCGAACATCTCATATCGCTTTATGCGGAAATGGCTACTTCTGAGTTAAACTATTGCTAGGGTGGAAGAAGAAAGCCCATCAAACTGTCGTGTTTACTGAAGCATTCAGTGAACTTAGAGTGCATGTTAATTGCATGTACCATAAAACTGAAATACTGCAATAGCTTTATTGGAACCGGATGCTTTAAAGTCATTTAAGCCTAAACACATTTAATTCATGACAGTTTCCAGTTTCTGGGTCCTGAGAATCCTATTGGTGCTAGTACTGGGGAAAGAAGGATCACAAATATGACATTACGAGAACTTTAATGACTTTTCATCCCTTTCACAAACGAAGGAGCAGCCTTATACATGTTTGGAAATTTGATGATGGAGTGGCTTTAAAAGCAGGATTGGAAAGGGAAGACTTCCAAGAAGGGCAATGCACCATCTTGTCCTGTGCCTGCTCAGTCTCTTGTACTTTGTGTCTTGGGTCCAGCTCCTGTGTTCTGACCATGCTCTGCTTCCAGAAAATAGCTGCTCTTCTCTGATGGTTTGGAGGAAGAATAACCAAAGTCAAAATCTGGGGACTAATTCTGGCATTGACGACATGGCAATAAAAGTATTTCCTTCTGGGTTATGAACAGGCTGAAATGTAGGCACTCCAGATACGCTACCTTATTTGCAGTGGCTTATTAATAATGTGTACAGTTATTTTTCCTCCACAACAGTATCAAAAGCAGCTCGTTTAAAAACAACACGCAGGCAAATGTATCCTTACTTTTTATAGCAGGAGGGAGAAGGATGAGTGTCAGTCAGTCAGGACTGGTTCCAAAAATGTCTCCAACAAGGCTCCTACAGAATAAGTGATGTTGGCCAGGGGCCATCTGGAGTACACAGGGCTATAGCAATTTACAGAGTGTTTGTTATGGATTTCTACAGCGGAGATATTTACCCCAGAAGAACAAACAGATCCTGCTACTGTGTTTCCCTGTGCTTCGTAGAAGTGCTTAAACTATTCACAGTGTTGCCTAATACCGTCTAGATTAGCTTCATTTTCTGTGCATTCTTTCATCCCACCCTGTGCTGGGGTCAGCGTGGATGCAAACTGCCTGAAACAACCCATCTAGTCCCTACGGTACCCCAGTGTTGTTGCAAAATCTCACCATCTCCTCTTAGCACAGGCACCCCAACTCACTTGCTCCAGATCAGTGCGACCGTGGAGATAGCCAAACTTGGAAGCGATTTAGCCTGCCCTCTCTGCAAATGTCCTCGAGCTTAAGCCAGTGCTGTGCTTCAGGGTTATTCACCAGTGATTTCCGCTTTGGACAAAGCCTGGGAAGTTTATGTTCAGGACACAACCCTCCTGAAAGCTTTTGCACCTCTTCTTTGGAATAACAGTGTTAGGATTTCATTGTACCTCCAGGAGGTGGTATGAATTCCCTGTCCTTGAGTGATACAGGAAGCTCAAGGTAAACTAAGGAGTGAATTTCACTCGATGGAGTAACTAAGTCATTTTGGCTTTATCATAACCCCAGGATATTTGCCTTAGTCAGAGTTTTCTTGTATAGTTTGTTTTTTTGCTTATTTGCTTCTCTTAAGTGATATTTCTTACATTTTTTCAACATTTAAGTAACTGTGTAGCGCTTAAGGAATTATTCAGTTTAGAAAAAATAGAAACAAAAAGTTATTCTCTGTGGACAAAACCAAATATTTTAATAATTTACGGTATTATATTAAATGCTCATATAATCTTTCAGGCATCTCCACATGACAGTTGCCATTTTGAAAGGTACTAAGATGATTTATTCTCCTATGAAGAGCAACTTACAGCTATTTTGGTTCCGAAGGGACAGGGAGCTGGAGAGCCCTTGTGGCAGCGGAGGGACAGGAGCTGCAGGGACTGTGTGTGAGTGGTGTCTGCTGCAGGACATTTGGCAGAAGAAAGCACAGGGAGAGGAGTGTGTGCTGCAGGAAGGAGGCCGGGGGTTCCGGCTGGGATGAAGGTCTGGGACTCTGGCTGGAGATGCAGGGACATCATGGTATTAGAAAGTAGAGAGACTTCTGGGGAAGAAAGAGCCATCACAAAAACAAACGAACAGTGTGACTGGTCAGTGCACCAGTGAGAAGGCGTCCTTGCACCAGGGATTCTTCTGAGGCCAGCACCACTGGCCTGGTGCTCAGTATTTGTTTTTCTTTCCTTGCTCGTTAATTATTGAAGCCAATGGCCATTAAGGCAGTGGACCTCCTGCTATTGGGTTTATCTCTCCTTTTACAGTCCTGTCAAGCAGCAGTAATGTAGATAAGCTGCTGGGTGGTGGCTGTCCAGACAGCAATTAAAACTATACTCAGAATTACAAGGAAAAGTTCAGCTACACTGATATTGGAAATAAACTTCAAGTAGAAGAGAAGTCAATTTAACCCTGGCAGTCAATGGCAAGGCCTAGCTCTGCTGGGTCAGCTCCTGCCTGACTTAACGTTTAGACAGACCTAGTAAAGCATAGAATAAAGGTAGGGCTTTGCCAAGAAGAACCCACTCATTGCATAATGTCACCAAAGCAAGCCCCCTATAAAACAGTCGGTTCCTGATAGTCTTTTCTTTTCTACTACGGTACTTCCACTAATTTTAGCAGGGCTCAAGAGCTCTGTGCTCACACAGCAGCGCAGACACCCGTGCCCTCTGTCAAAGGGTCTGTACTCTCTGGCTGAACCACAGGAGTCTTCTGTAATCTTGTGCTGGGAATCTTGACACTATTATTTACAGTTTTGTGAAAGGAATTCAGGAGTTGAGGGCAGCAGAAAGGATGCAATCTGGAAGGGTGAAAATGTCACCTTTCTATCGGTGTGTGTAACTGGGTAAGTTCAGTCTCACAAAGAGCAAACATATCGCTTTCATATCCATCCTGCCAAAGGATGTGAATGGCACTGCTTATTAGGGTGTTTCATCTGAAATGACAAATGTCTGAGGCCAGGGCAATTTGAGGACAACTTAAATGTAAGAAGGTGTATTGGCAGACAAGGGGAAGGATTAGAGTTGGGAGCAGGGTGGGACGGAGGATGCCTTGCTGCAGAGGCGCCGTTGTTCTGGTAGCTGGACGTGACACAGACAATGCCTTGCTGTACATCAAGGGCAGAACATACGTCTGCCTCTGGAGCAGGGCGTATGCCTACTAATCCCTCAGGAACAGCTGCTTAATTAATAAAGCCATGAAGAAAAGTCTTTTTGGCTTTGTCTCTCCATTTTTCTGACTTCAGGGTCGATGAGTTTGAGGAACCACTCAAAAACTGTTTACTGCAATGTCTTGGGAGCTTCCAGCAGCAGAAATCTTGCTTTTTAAAAGCTGTTTTGTTGGAAATAATAGTCACGTGTTTGCAGAGAGTTCAGGAGAGAGTTCTATTCCATGCAAGTTTTAATGTGGCAGCTGAATAGCTCCTGCCACACGAAAACTGCAGCATCAAGTAGCACTCGGGCCGTATCACTCTGCAGCAGCAAAACATACTAGAAAGTAGGTCGTGGAAATAATCCTGCTGGTTCCAGTAATCAGAGTATACAATGGGGTCGAAAGTTCAGGCGGAGCTGGGGAATGCAGTCGGAGAGTTTCTTCAGCCTGAGCGTTGGACACGGCCTGCACTCTCTGAGGGGCTGCGGGAAGGAGGAGCGCTGGGCTAGACAGCAAATGTAAAGTTTACAGGATCATCTCGTCCCTGGAACCTGGTGTCTTCCTTCCTCTCCGAAGAATGAAGTTCTCCAAAGCAGGAAGTAGGGTCTTGCTAGGTCTCTCTTTTCTGATGTGCAGTACCAGCAGGATGCCTGTGTTCTGCACAGCTCTTTGATGGTTTCTTCATTCCTCCTCAAAGAATGGACGAAGGAGAAAAGGAGAAAGCTGACTGGATGTGGGTCAAGAATTTTAAGATGACTTAAGATGAATTTGGGGCTACAAGCTGTGTATAAGATTTATTTATTTATTTATTTAAGTGGTTAAATTATCTTGTAATTTCAGATTGCTTATCCTTGTGGTATTTTGGCTGCTCCTCCCCCAGGATGAGGACCCAGAATCCAAAGCCATGCTGTGACCTTGTTTTGGAACCCAGACCTCCCGCAGGGGGCTGCTTAAATGTACCCCTGTTTATCCCTGTACTCCCAGTCAAAGTAGAAATTCTCTTTGAAAACTCCGAGGATGTCAGGACAGCTCACCTGACTTCTGTGTATTTATGGCACCTGAATAATATACAACCAACAGCTGCTGTGCTGGGTAAACTAGAGCTGCATATAGGCTATGCATAGGATAAAGTCCTGCTTTCGTGTCCTCCTGGCCCCTAGCAGTTGTAGTTTATAGTGTGTCTTTATATGAGGGACTCACCTAAGTCATCATGTTTAATAAGCAGTAGCGGATCGGTCCTCCATGAAATATTTTAAGCCCTTTCAAGTCATGTTGCCTCCACAAAATCCTGCATCAATGAATTCGACAGTTTCAGTTATGAAATGTCTAAAAGAGAATATCTTTGCTTTGTCTGGTTTTAAACTAAATTATTGCATTTCTTCACCATGGATCCTTGTTCCTTGTAATGTGAGAAATGCTAAATATTAATATTTCATCCACTTTATCTGTCCTACGTGGGATTTACATCTCTCTCCTCTACCCCTTCTCCAGGCTGAAGATAACCAGTTAATACAATTTTGCCACTGCTGCAGGGTCCTTGCATGGCTCTGCTCCTCAGTGTCTGTGCATATGAAATGAGGACAATACTCCCTGCACGATAAGGTAATTGGTGCTTTTAAAGAACTTAAGGACCATTGTATAAAAAGGTATCGCAGCATTCACAATGCTACCTAGAAATGAATTTACAAGTATGCATACCGGTGACATGAGTGTAAATTTGGTCATTCTCATTCACAAGTTGTTTTTCATACAAAGTACAAATATCAATTACAGGCAACAGTTTTGGCAAATAAGGCCAAATTTGATGGAAAACACTCCTAAAATTTTCTTGGTTCTAAAATATGAATCTTGCTATGTAAGAAAGGTATACAGTGAGCCCATTCAAAATGTTAATTGCTGTTAGCTGCAAGAAATGTCCCCCACACCTCCTTATTCATTCCCTCCCTCATGAATCACAATTCATATAATGAATCCATCATTCCTGGACCAAGTGAAAGGATAAGACAAAATCCTATGTAAGTATTTCTTAAGTAATTTAACTGTTATTAAATTGTGATTTGTCTCATTCAAACTCCTTTTTCCCTTGCTAAATCTTTGAAAGAGAGATTAGCTCTAAGTGAAGAGTTTTAATGGCAACTTTTAAAGTTCTACCAGGTTCCCTTCTCAGGGATTTGGTTCTTAATCTGTAAAGCTTGTTTTTCCCTTTCAGATTGTCTATTCAGATCGCTTTGTTTTCCTTAATGTAAATATTCCAGCAAATTTCAGAACCAAATAGTGATGAATGTGATTAGAATCAGAGCTTTGTTAAGTGGTATGAAAAGATCTTTTATTTCAACAAGGGAGATATATCACCTCTGTTGCAAATTATATCATGCTGACAGAGTGAAATGTACTGTAACCTGATGAAAAAAGAACATGAGCTAACTGTATTGATACAGGGGGAAAGAAATGCACACAATGTTCAAAACAAATATGTCACTAAGAGTTTGATTTTTTCCTTGTTTTCATTTTCTGAAGCAGATAGTGAGGTAATTGTTTCTCTGGCTATATGAGTACAGCCAGTGCCTGGCTGATAGGTGGGTCTTATTCATTTGCTCATTAATTGTCAGATTTTGGTACGTGTAACAGGGACAATCACAGTAAGAATTATGAAGAGCCATCTCGAACAGAAAACATTACAGGATCCCATCTTCTGAAATTATGCACGGAACCCTTTTTAAAAAACTTTTTTTTCAGGGGAACAGATGGATTGTGTACAGGCAATAATTAAGACCATGTCCCTTTCCCAAAATGCTTTTGATGTCAGGGCCAATTTTCATTTACTATTACATCAAATCTCAGATTAAGTCATTATCTGCTTCATCCAAGCCAACAGAGACAGTCTGGATTAGCGTAAGGGCCTTTGGGAGGAATATCTCCTTGAAGCACATAGATGGCAACAGAGAAAGGAAAGCCAAGTTATGAAAAGCAGTATCATTGAACCCTAATATGAAGCAACATTGTTTGGGTTTGTCATCTGTTTTACTTCTTTGCTGGATACTTTGCTTTGCTGGAGAGATCCCAGCATGAATTGCAACTCACAAACTCAGCTGCCCATCTGAAAACCGATGGAGATTTCTTGAGGTCAGGTGGAGCGGCAGTGCTCACAGGTGGTTGTTCCCATACAGGATTTTACAAATACGTAAATAATTTCATCTATCATCGATGCAGGTATCAGTTAAAGGCATCACCATATTCAAAAGGAGTAGCAGGAGTGCTTGAAGCACTGTCATGTGCACACAAAAAGAGGCTGTCCTCTATCATTATTCTCAAAGACTGATTGATATGGGAGTTGAGGCTAGAGCTCCTTGAATGGACTTACTATATTTGATTTTAAAAAGTAGTTTATCTGTCAAAGCAATTTCTTTTTGCATCCTGCAGTCATTGACACTGCTGAACCTGTCTGTTTTACTGCTCCATCACTGCACTCTTAATTCTATGCCACTGCTACAAAACATGTTTCTAGTGAAGAAACCCATTTCCAGCTGAAATATAACACAAAGCTTCCACTACACTTACTTTGTAAGCCTAAGTACCTATTTTTCAGATCATCAGGTGTATCAATAAATGTACCTACTCTTTGTAAGCGTTCATTAAACCCATACTTAAACGGGACTTTGAAATGACAGAAAATTGCATGTTGGATTTATCATTAATGGGGGGCAAAGAGGAGGAGAGAAGGAAAAAACATTGTCTAGTGTATGAATAAAAGAACAAGGAAGCTTTTTATTTCCCCATCGCTCATTTTTCAAACAGTGGAGGTTGCAGTAAAGATGGAAAGAAATGTCCCAGGGCACTCATGATAGTCATGACCAAATGTGTTAAACCTGAAACGTAACCCCAAACTTGAATGAGTGCTTACCCACTTGTAAATCCTTGGCTATGTTTTCAAAATATAAGTGTTACGTGGCACACTTTTCTTCATGTTCTAAACTGCTGTGAAATCTAGCGATCCCGATATGACTGTCCACTACTGCTATCAAAGTCTCCTCTGATTTTGGTCCAGTTATCTCTTGCTCTTTAATGGTGCTGCCTTTCCCCACATCCATAGTGATTAGTTGTCGCTGCACATCAGCTTAAGTTTTCAAAATTGTTCTGAAAATTAGCAAGAAAATATGTGTATATATGTATTTATACCGTGTGTTGTTACTGTCAGTCTTATAAACACGTGGAAGTAAAAGTATTTTAATAAATAAATAAATGAAGTATTTTTAAAATACTTTGTGAAATGACAGGAAGGTTACATTTTTTAACTTTTAAACTTCTGAGTTCCATATTACCCAAATTATCATTTTCTGCACTTGTGTAAAACAAAAATAGTTTTCCTCTTAAAAGATGAGATTTGGCACTCAGGGCAAAATTTTCCTCTCCAATCTGCAATGCAGATGCCTTAGCCGCAGAGCAGATTTCAGCTGCCTTTCTGCATTCATTTTATGCATAAAACTTCCACTGACGTCTATGGGAGCTCCATGCACGGGCTCTGCTCAGACGACACAGAACAGGCCAGAGGGAAGAATATTCCCCTGGTTTACCTTGAATGCTCAGGACTAAGATCAAGACCAGGACTGAAGTCAGGCTGCTAGCAACCATTTTTAGCTGGTTCTTACAGGATCAGGAAATTTTCTTGGAGGAACTGTGAACAGTCTGTGGTCTGTTGGAGAAGTTGGCGAGGGTTCGCATGCTTCTGTGACTAGCTTCTCTAATCTGACTTCATCACGAGGCGATAACTCTGCAAACCTGCTAGCTAAAATTTGCCGTTAGAGACAAATCCCTGCAGCCTGGGTTACGGGCAGGGCTGTTACCAGCATGTGGGAAGAATTAATTTCCCTACAGTGCTGCCTTAAAGATGTCTGCGTCGCCTTCCCTTAGCAGCTGGGCTGGAGTGGTTGGCTAGGGAAGCTGTTGCTGTCCCTCCAACCCATCCTTTCTGTCACCTGCAGAGAATTCCAGAGGGAGGAGACCCCCAGGATGAAATGGGTCTGAATCCTTTCAGTATTTGTACAGGGGAAGGTAACTTTTCCTTCCCTTGTGTAGGAAGAATGTGTTAAAGCCAACGTCAATTGCTGCTTCTGCATGCCTTGAGGCAATGCAAGCAGGATTTTCTCTTTAAATCGCAGCTAATTAGAATGAATAAATCCAACGAAATAGCAGCGGTGAATATTAATTGGAATAAAGTCCTAAATCTCACCTAGGTGTATTTTGGGTTTTCTGTAGAAATTTTTGTCTGTCCAGACTCACACAAATACATTTGTGTGTGTGTGTGTGTCCATGCTTAAGGTAGTGTGAAAAGCAAATGAAAAATCACAAATACCAGTGGAATTGTATTTTGGTAGTAATTTCCAGCAGCAGTATTTATGTAGCCATTTTGAAATCTGTGTCCTCCTCCCTAGAACACTTTATTTGAGAAAAGGTAGAGGGCAAGACAAGGCATCCACTTCAGATTTTAACCCAGGCCATTCTATGATTCTATGATTTCCATGACATATGTGGCAAATAGATAAAGATACAGAGTGAACTTCTGAAAATTTTGGTTGGAATGGGACCTGGGCACCTGGCAGTCCTCCTGAAAATCAGTGGGGCTTGGATAAATTTGTCAATTTTGGAAAGGGTAGAAATTTCATTAGTAATTACAAATTTCATTAGTAATTACATTACTAATTTTGAAATGTTATTTCTCCTATTGCAAGGAGAAAAGTCAGTTCAGGGGACCTGATGAAACAAATCCACAGGAGTTGGACTCTTCATGCATTGCAAACTGAAGAAAGGGCTAAATCCATGTGCTACAGATGCTTGCTGAGTGCAGTTGGATGCATATTTCCAGGAACAGAAACTCACCCTACTGTAAGTCCTGTGCTCTTTACTCTCCTTTGATTTCAATGAGACCGTGCATGTGAGGACACAGTCTTTGCAGGTCCAATTTCTAGATACAGCAATTTATTTATTTGTTAATGATAAAATATGAAGAAGAAAATCAAAACGTATGCATTTTACCTGTGTCTTAATGATGCAGTAGAAAATTCTTTTACCTAATTGTAACAAAGACAGGCAGTTTCCCACAGTAATAACACTGGGTAGGACTGAGGAGAGTAAAAGTCTTTCTGGAAAACAGATATTATAACATAAACTCACAGAATTTTTGTCATATAGAAGAATAGGAAAACTTTCTTTACATCTTACTACTGGCTTACTACTTAAGTTACTGGCTTACTACCTGAAATTAATTTCTTTTACAGAACAGGTAATTTAAAATGCACTATTACAAACACCTTTGTTTGGAATTCTGATCCTTAAAGATATTTTATTTTTAAATTTATTGGATGGGGCAAAAGGCCTTTTAATTTAAGCGTTTGACTTGGTTCTACAGTTTCGGTTTGGTTGTTTCTCTGCACATTTTTTTTATAATGCTGGGCAAGTCACCTCTGTTTCATTCAAGCTCAAATTGGATGCCAAGAGCTGGAGCCTGCCTGCTGTTTTGCCCCCTTCATAGCCTTAAAGAGAAGCCTCAGTAAGAAGGAAAGTGAACGATTAATTAACATCACTTGATCTGGCATTATTCATTCACACAAAAAATTGCATGTGAGAGACAATAGGACGGAATTATCGAGGTTGATTAAATATGTGAAGTGCATCCTTTTCAAAGAGGCGGTGCTGGCTCAAGCTTCGAAAAGGTTTTGAGAGGTATTGCTTTGCTTACATGATTTATGTGTGGTTTGTTTTTTAATGTATTTCTGGTCTTCTCTATTCAATGGAAATGCTGAAAGAATCAAATTACCCTTTTCAAAGATAAAATAATACAAAAGGGGAAACAATTATTTTAAACCTCTTCCTTTTCAAGGTGTAATCAACACAAAAGCTAAACACATTGCAGAAGCTATATTCTATTCTGCTGTTTGCAAAGTTACCAGTTCCAGAGTCCAGAGCAGCTTTGAGCTGTCTCTTCTCATACTCTAGGACAGCCTATCTCCTCTCCAGTGAATTTAGTGGAAGTCCTTGTGATCAGTGTCTCTACGAGGGCACATTTTCCCATCCCCAGCCTGTTACTGCATTACACAAGAAATCTCCAATTTAGCCTCTAATCCTGGCAAGCATTTCTTGGACCATACCACTATCCTTTCATGTTGGCCAAGTTTAAAGGGGGAGAAGGAGGAGGAGAAAAATTAGCCAGCTGCTTTTAAAAACCATTGGAGCATACTGTATTTACTGAGATGGGTAATAAAGACAAACTTTGGTTCTGTTGTTTTCATTTTGGATAAAGCCTGTGTTATGTTTCGGGAACAGAGATCACGTTTTCTTGCACTAGTGTCCTATGATTGGCGTCTTGCTTAAAGACTGAGGAATAATCTTGTGCTCCAAAGGAAGTTGGCAATAAAGTTTACTCTATAAAAAGAAACATGCAGTTAGGATACAGTTTCCTATTCTGAGTCAAAGCAGGGTGTCGAGTCAGAAATTCCGACCTAGAGGGTCAGGAAGGATTCCAGGACTTCCTGAATCACAACTGAAATGTGCAGCCACCCTCCTGTTCCCTTCCTTTCACCCTTCTGGCCCAAGTCCCACTGGGCTTACTACTCAGACTTACTTGATTCAAATCGCTGTGTGGCTGGTGCTTGATGTGAATACATCCCGTGCTTTCCCCGTGCTGTCGCTTCTCCTCATGTGTCAGCCGAGTACTCTTGTTTCTCCTCTACATGCTGTGCATGCGACTAGTTTCCCCCATATTTTGGAGACTTTTTCATACCTAAACCACAGGAGACACTGAACTCTACAACTGATGTAGATAACAACCCTTGTTGTTTCCAATGTCTTTGCTCATGACATTTCGCTTATAAAACAGAAATACTAACGAAGCTCTTTGGATCAGGATTTTATTCCATACCCACTTTTTTGTTAGAATTATTTTGAGAACACAACTTTTTAAATGAAGATTTTTTCTCCTTTAAAAACCTTTAAACATTTGAACAAAAGCATGCACTTTGTATGATCACATTTACAATAAAGACAGCTCATGGTGCTGTCGTTGTTACATGGCAGAGCGTTCTGTATTGGCTGTGACTTTGCAGACACACTTGTGTTGGGAACTTTCCTCACTTCTCTGTTTCTACATGTAGATGCTTGGCAACTTAACCAGAGAATAGGAAATATTTCTCATAGTTTTCATTCTCACGTCATTCTGGCTCCCAAATATATGGTCACTAAGTAATATAAGAAACCATAAATGATACATGCAGTGTATAACAGTGTTCTGTAATACTTTATGATGTGAAGAAGTGAAATTTCAAATCAGCCTGGAAAGAAGGCAAAGTGTAAAATGAATTAATATCTCTTGTAATGTAGAACTGCTTAAATTTGATGAAGTGGAGCAAGTAGGACTGACTTACCTGGATGGTTTTACTGAGTCATTTATTGTATCCCATCCCCCTGGTCTTCTAACATGATTTCCTTCTCACTGCCATTATACAGGCAGCACGTGCAAAGGATGAAATGTTCAAATGTAAAGATAGCGCAGGAATTAGCAAAGACAATAGGCACCAAAAAAAAAAAGAGAAGAAAATCTAACAGACGAAATAACAAAGTTACAAGGGAAATTAACTTGTAGGCCAGTGAATTCATGAGATGAGCAAATTCATTGAAGGATTGACTGGGGGTTCTGTGGATCAAAGAGCATTCTTTTGCAAGGGGCCTACCATGAAGTCATTAGGTAAAGCGGTAAGTGGTGAAACAAGGCAAAATAAGTCAGTGCCTTAATCACCAGGCTTTAATAATTCTCCTCTTTTACCCAGTGTATCTTTCACTCTGCCACACACTGGACTATCATCAAAGGATGGGTGGAGAACACTTCACCTAGAACACCCTGTAATTTAGCAGTTAGGTCATTTTCATGGGAGATGCGGGTTTGAACCTCCACGGGCAGATGTCTCCCACTTCCTTGTTACTGGATTAAAGGGGGACATTACCCCAGTGTCTTAAGAAAATATTTTCTAGAAAAAGACCTTAGGTTCCTAAACTTGAGAAGAATGTTCTTGGCTGGGGATCCAGTTGCGTCAGAGTTGAGCAAAGGTGGCCATGAAGGTCTACATCTTGTTTCTGAGGACCATGAGGTATCCAGCCTTGTTGGAGGGAGAGACTTTGTACCATGGCTTTCTTCAGTGTTTCCCCGCTGGCTGGGCTAAGAGTCCTCTCAGAAGCACGTTATCTTCTGTGATTGCCTTGCTGAGGGAACTAAACTATCTTCACAAATGTGTGTCCTGAACACATGCCTGTGGGACACCTTTCTGGAAGAAGAATGTCTTCTTTGAGACAGGCTCACGCATCAGCCTAAGTTCCTTGTAAATCTATCCCTCAGTGCTTTTCCTGTCAGCGTACCTTGTCTAGTAGCTCTCAGGTGTAGACCAACCCAACTAAGTATGATGCCAGCGCCTCAAGCTCTTGATTCTTCTCTGCTTTTTTTAGCAGGAAGGTGTGAAGTGGTCCTGAATCAAAGACATACTGTTCTACACTGACTGGGCACATCTGTGCAGGGCACGTGTTTGGATAACTCAGAATCCAGCCTTTATTCTTTGTTGACATGAAAAAACCTGCATCCCAAATCCAATGCCATGCTGAAAAGACTATCTCAAGCCTCTTCCCCATTCAGGATAGTGGCAGTTGTTTGTCTTTCTTATTTCTCATTTGCTATGCAACAGCCAACAAGATGTCAAACTGTGAGAGTGAGCATGGGATGGCAGTCTCTCCTTTACTGCTTTTACTCGAGCATATGCAGGTTATTTTAGATGATGATTCCTTTGCAGGAGAAACAATGAAGTGTATGAATCAAACGTTTTCACAGCGGTTGAAAACTATAGCTTGGCAACAAATGGGAGCGGGAAAGCATTAAAGCCCATGTAGTAATAACAGGCAGGGAAAAATGAGAGAGATGGGGTGGAAGATAACAAGGTGTTGGGTAGAGCGCACAAGCTGAACAGGAAAAATGAGACGAGGAAAGGAATGTGAAAAAATGGAGAGGTAAAGGTTGAGGAATCTGTCTGGCCAGGTAAGTAAGCTGTAAGTAAGAACTGCAGACTGACCTCAGATGAGATATAATATGTATTTTCACAACATCTTAATAGTAGTAGTGAAGCAATTGGATTGCACAATGGTCTGAGAAATGGATGCTTCTAACACTGATTTCTAGCACCTGGCCTTGTGCTGTGGAGGCCGGGATGCCTCTCTCCATGCAGTACGATACAGCGATGTTTGGGTGTGCAGGGGTCCAGCAGATGCCTTGTTGCTGCCTTCCATGAGCCTAGCCAAGCCTGAGCTTCAGCTTCTGTGCTGCTTCTTAGTAGAATCTCCACTGGACTCTTCTGTGTCCTTTAAGTGCAAGTTTCTTTTATCTGAGCTGCTCTTAGGTAGGTGAAGGAAAAGGTTTGGTGTCTAGCACTTAAGTGAAATTTTATGGGTTGAGGTTTTCATAGAAGTTGTTCAAGGATTTTAAGGCACATGGCCAAACACGCAGCTGATCTGTGTTTTGGTTGTACAAATGTCCCTGTGTCGAAACCTGAAGAGCTTTTTCTTTTCCTGTTCTTATCCTGGAAACTACTCTTAAATCTGCATCCAACAGATGGCCCCTCTGCATTCACCGACAGACTTAAGGCTTGTTGTGGGCTGGAGTGACCATACTGCAAAACCCCCAAACCAACCACGCATTTCCCGAAGGCAAAGGCTGAAGGCTCGGAGTTTGTGGGCCCATTTTTGTGGTGTGCCCCTGTGGTGAAGGATCAGACCGATAGCATTTACTTCACAAGCGATACCAGTGCACATGCCTAAGCACTGCCTTTCCCACCGAGCACAGCCACAGCTTTCCTTTATTCCCCCTTTACATCACGCTTGCCTTTTCTTTGTTGTTTGTTTGGGCACAGAATCTCTTATACACGCAGTCACTTCATAAATCCTGCAGAGGATTGCCTTTTTTTTTTTTTTTTTTTCCCTTTTGAACCTGAAGGCATAATGTAGCACGTTTCACAGCCACAGCTTTACTGATCTGAAAACCTGCTGGTGACACTCACGTGCCGTTTGCCCTGCAGCTGAATTAACCCAGGTCTCTAGGAGAAAAGCGCAGACCTTGAGCTGCTCTGCTTTTCCCTTTCGGTGTACCTAAGCCACGCTAAAACACGGCAAATTTATAACGTGTGGTGTCATCTCACAGCCTCTGCCAATGAATGTAAATGGCATAAAGAGCATGTGGAACAGATGGAATGAGACATGCACGTAAAGAATTAAAGTATTTGTGAGGGAATTTGGCAAGGATATTGGAATGCTTCAAGCGCTGTGTACGGGGGTGTCAAGAGGGAGACCGGGATGAGTTGGGGGGGGCTGTATTCTGGTGATCCATTTCTTTCAGAAACAATACGTGACCTATTTCTGTAATTGTGCTAAACACAGCAACACATACTCATTTTTTTCCCTGCTCCCGATACCTTTCCGGGAAGCTTGACAACTTCTTTACATGGAGAAAATGTTTCCTTTGGGAAGAGATGTGAGTTTGTTTGTTTGTTTGTTTTTTTTTTCAAATACTAGAGGAAATGAAGAATAGCAAAGAGAAAAACAACAACAACAACAACAAAAAACATGAGGAACAGAGTGACGCGTTGCACTGTCAGTAGTAGTGCACTTACCTGTGCCCCATGCAAGAAAGTGGCATAAGCAGTGAAGGAAGTATTAGGTTAGTGAAGCTGTTAAATTCACTTTTGTGAAATGACTTAGATTTTTAATCTGTAAATGGTCTCGAGTATTGACTTAGTCTGTTTTGAAAATTACTTTTTAGGATATGTTGGCCACACACAAACAAGAGAGCTCTTTGAGTGGCTAATCAAATTGGAAAGGAAGAAGTGACATAAAGAAAAGCCAGTGGAGAATGGAATAAAAAGCAGTAATAGGCTTCTACTGACCCATTCCTTTTGTGCTTCCCGTAGGTATACCTGGGGACTAACATGTTCAACCAGTTCATTGCACAGCCCTTACCTTGAAAGGTACTTCTGGAAGCTCTTGACCACAGCTTGGATTTTTTTTTGAGAGTAGTCTTGCAGGGAGCTGCCTGCTCAGCTGCAAGCCACTGGTCACGCACTCACAGCTTTTGGTGACATCCCAGTCTGAATCACTTCAAACCAGGTCTGTAACCTTCAGCCTCCCTTTCTCAGTGAGGGGTAACAGGAGCACTAAGTTTGGATAAAGGTCTTGTTCCCTGCTAATTTCATTCAAGTGAAGAGAAGGTTTCTTCCAGGCTCAGGAAAAGCAGACATATTAACTGAACAGATTTTTGGAAGGAAAAAAAATGACTTTCGGTTGAACAATGCAGACTGGCAGTCCTAAGAAAAGGTAACACCTGATGGTTTTCATTAAATCACTAACACAGCTTCTAGCGGTGCTACTGGACTTTAAAGGAAGCCCACATCCAGTTAGTTTGCCCCAGAAGAAATCCTGAAACAATGATGCGTATAGAGGAGACAACTTGGGTTTCCCTTGATAATCATAAAGGGCTCAAATTACCTTCCTTTCCATCCCCAAAGGGGGCATAAATACTTCATTTATGAGATTGTTTGCGCATGACTAATCTATTTCTACTTGCTAATTGTAATGAGTAATGCATCTTACAAGACAAATATTAGCTTGTAATAATACCTGAACAAGGAGATTTATAAGCGTTAAGTGAAAATACAAATAATTAGCAGAAGCTGATTGGTATTATCTTCTAATTAACTGTAAAGACACTTCCTATTTGGAAGAAAACGTATCAGGATCTCTCAGGACACTGTAGAAAGAAGCAGGCCAAGCTACTGTTCTCTTGAAAAGGAGGCACTAGTCAGGTAATATTTAATTTTCGTGGGAGCTGAATTCAGTCATACTTCCCCCACTGACGTCAGTGCAAGAAAAGCACTTTCAGCCTGTTCCTACCTGCTGAGACCATATGTCCACTGGGAAGAATTTGGCAGCCATCTCCAAGTAGAAGTAATTATAGGAGACAGGAACTGTTCTGGTAGCACAGTTCGGGACTTATTTCTGCACGGCCCAACTAGCTGACCACTACTTACGAAACTTGATCTGAAGGAATGTTGTTGACCAAATACTGGGTTTGATACGTACAGTACGTCCGACTTGGGCTGTTGTGCCTTGTCTAAACAGACCGCCAGAACTCTGCAGCGAAGTTACGAGTGCTTTAGTAAACGTGGGTTCTCCTGAAGTAAGGTGGGACATCAGAATTGTTATGGGATACATCTCCCAATTGTTTTGTGTTTATTGACACAAACAATGCCAAAGTGATTTCCCAGCTGTTCGGCTGCAAAGTTTGTGTACAGGCTCAAGTGCCACAGCTCGTATTGTATTTGAAAACTGAACTTAAAGGAATTCTCTTGCCTTTGGTACCTCCTGAATGCCTGCTTACGTGCTCTCCGGGGACTTGTGCCCTTGCTGCCGAGAGGCAGGGTTTGAGTATTGATTCCCACCCTGTGCCAGAACGTCCTTGATAGGGAGATCGCTGGCTGACCCCAGGCTGGAGCCAAAGTACACAGCAGCATCCAGGCAGCGGGCGTGATGACAGAGTTTGACCTCAGGCATTAGTCGGCGGCAGAAGCAAGTGCGACACTGTAGACACAGCGTCTGCAAACGGATGGAACTGAGGGACTCCTGGCTCTGAAGCTGCAAACTGGATTTTGGCACATATATGGTATCATTACTTCAAAAATAGTGTTCTCGAATAACTTCTTACAGCGCTGATGTAATTCTTTGTTTAAAATCTGCAAGTATTACCTGAAATACTGGGCCTGTATTACAGACAGACATCCAGAAGCCAATTGACTTCCCTAAAACCATGAAGGGAATTGAGGATAATGCTTTAAATGTTATCCAGCTCTTATGCTCCCAATTCCTTTCTTCAGTTTTGCTATCTTCCATGTTCTTAATACCCTGAGGAGAGATCCAAAGACTGGGAATTTGCTCACCTTGCAACTCGGGGGTCTGCGTCCTGTTGGATGTTAGTAAAGACTTTCTGTGTCTACTGTGCTAAACAGCAACAAAATAAAGGCTTGCATGCATTCATACAGTCATCATTAAAAGACAAAATAGAGATTCAGTAGCATGATTAACTTTCTCATTTTCCTCAAGCTAAACAGCTGTGATTTTAGTTTAGATTTTACCCAAAAATATTTCTTCCAAGTATGAATCTGGAACACCAAATGTGTTTTGTCAAACACTGTATTAGCTTGGAGTTCCAGAACAGAATTTAGACACTGCTGTGTGCCTGGCTTGTAGCTCTGTCAATCGTCTTAAAAAATCTCTGTTAGCAACACTTGGTATACCTCTAACAAAAAAAAATAACACCTAATCTCAGAATAAGGCTGTACCCAAAAAGCTGGGATAAATGCAAAATAATCAGTGAGTACTACCAATGCTTGTTTCCTAATATGACTGGAAGGGTTTGTTTAAATCAGTGGAGCTGATCTTTGCCCAAGTTGTGTCCATGTGCCAGGAAACCGAAGGTCATCCCGGATTAGACGAGAGAACAAAATCATCTACAGCCTTCAGAAAATAAGGTTTCTAATATGAACTGCTCTTAGTCCAAGCAGGCAGTGGATGGTAAAGAACAAGAAGTCAAGGACAATTCCTGCTTTGGGCCAGAAAGCCTGCTGCTGTCGTAACCAGGTCGCTGTCCTTCCATCTGGTTTTGCAAACCCATTCACATTTTGAACACTCTTCTGCATAAAATCTCAGTCAAAGGATTTTCAGCAAAAATTATTAACTGAGATGATATGGAGGTATTAGTTTTGTTGTATGTCTTTAGTGAGGCCAAGAGGCTTCAGTCTGCGTGCAAGAAATACAATAAATATTACTGTAAAAATCATTTTATCACATCTCAAGCAAAGACAGCAATTTCAGTTTCTTCCTGAGATGAGTGGTTTCTGTTAGAAAAATCCAAAAAAGCAGTAAAGCAGCATTCGCTGGCCTGCCCAAAACCAGAAGGATGAACAGATATCTCTAAGCTTGCCCAGCAGTCTGAAAGATAGGTTCCCATTAAACAAACATTTCAAGCTGTGGCTAGTTTCCTGAGTAATTAAATCAAAAACAGTTGAAATATTTTATTACCTATGAGTATAATTTATTCTAAGACTAACATTTTAAGTTGTTAGTAGTAGGAGTGTAAAATAGTATCCTTGTAAAAATCCTAGTAAAATAGGATTTCCTCTGTAATTCCTTTTTAAGGTTAGGGCCCGTGAAACCTTAAAATCACAGAGAAATGAATAGTTTCATTTAACAAGGCTTGGAAATAGGGATGTCAACACAGGGCATCTGTGGAAGTGCTGTGCCTCAAATTCTTTTATTCATTCTCTGAATTTCAGCAAAAGCTTTCAGCACAACATTTATCTGCAGTTGATGGATAACTGAATGCTTAAAACTGAAAAAAATGAACATCAAAGATACCTAATGAATTATTTTAATACTTGGATCTTTCACAGAGCAAACATCATCTTCCGTATGTTTTGTTTTCTATAAAAATACAGTTTATATGTGGCTTGAAGACAGAATTTAGCTAGAACTCACTATTTGCTCTGATTTACATTTCTTACAACTGAGCTGAGTGAACTTGACCTTGGCCTTCAAGAAGTAAGAGAGCAGTAGCAGAATGTAAACCAGAACATTTCTCACTTAATCTCATTATCACTGATGGGCCTCCAGTGGGTCCTCCCTGGTTGTTCACACTCCCAGGCTTGGAGCTGGATGGGGGAAAGGAAGAACAGAAGGGAGAACAGGCATCAAAAGTGAATAATGTAGAAATTAATACAAATGCTGTAATGCGTGTGCCTGAGGAAAGTGAAATGCATGGACATAACCTTTGCATTTTTGTCAATGCACCTGTGACCCACTAGCTTTTTTAGGTTTTAGATGAGCTTCTCTCTTTAAATGGCAAAGTCCACGACAATGGCATCTACTTCAAACTGGTTCTGTTCACCTCAGTTTTGTTCAGGATACAGCAGGAACAACTGCACAACCCTTTTCAGGTCCCAAACATGTTCTATGGTTTCTTCTCTCATCGGTTTGCAACCTAACTTTTTAGCCTGAGAAATCTAGAAGTACAAAAAGCTGGAGTGCAACAACAAGGTGTATGATAAATACATAATGATAAAACAAATCTAGAGGAAAGAGGAGAGGAAAAATTGCAATTCAAATTTAATAGTGCCTGTAATGACTTGAGTATGAGTGATGGATATATGTACAATGAGATATTAAAAATGATCCCTTCCTTACAAAGAATCTGCACACTGATTGCTAAAACCTGAAGTTCTGGAGCTGTTGTCTGGGAGGAGTTTATTGTTTGTTTTCAGGTGGTGGCAACTCTTTCCATATATCCATATAGAAATGCGTTAGGCAGCGCTTCAGTTGAGTGTATACTGTGATCTTACTGTGATGCCGTTTTCTAAAGAATCCTGGTTTTCTTTCTTTTAACAGTGTGTGAAATTGTTTACATCAGAGTACAATCAAAATAGCCCTACAATTACAGGGATGTGTTAAAGTCAACTCTCGGAGAGCTTTTATTCACAGTTACCTGATTTGCAGGAAGACTATGTCCAGAAAAGAAAGAATTCATATTTGAAGGGAGATGAGTTAGCAGATAACTAAAGACAAACTGGCAGCAGAAACCCACGAGAGCTTCATTGGTTCAGGCTCATGTGGTCAGTGATCACAGACCATAGGCCACATTTCTCATTCCTCTATTGTAACAGAACTTGAACATGACTTAAAGAAGAACAAAGATTTCTTAGGGCTTATAACAAAACCTTTCTTATCTTATCTTTTTCTGACTCAGTAAAGTAAGACGATATTTAGAATAATAATAAAAAAAGGCATTTGCTTGTATTTTTCCTGCACTTTGTCTAGAAAAGCCATACTGCCTCTGACTAACTTTTTTATTTTTTTTATTTTTATTTTTATTTTTATTTTTATTCTGAACTGCAGAGTAAACTTTGTAAGCTTGGCAGGATAAATCCATATGTATTTCAGGGCAATATTTTGCAATTGTTGTTTTAACAGCCATAAACACCTTCTAATGCCAAAGGGGAAGAGAACTTTAATCCAGATAAAATAAATTTCTTAAACACTAAAAACTGTACTCAGATTTATGGGCCAATTTTAATATTTGAGCTCCCATGCCAAAAGCTGCACATTCCACATGTGCAGCATGGGGTGTTGCCTGACTGCCTGCTTCCAAGGTCAGAGCACATCAAACTACATCACCCATCCAGACCTACCCTGCAATCTATTCCAATGAATAAACTTGGAGTTTTGTTCTCAGAATGTGTTTGCCAAATGTTATTTCCATATTTACTTTGCCTTTTAGCCTTAAATCTTTTATTTTTTTTTTCTCTTGTAGTATTTTTATCCTGTATCTTATTTCACACCTTTTAATAAGCTGAATTCTTACCAAGCGAGCACAACAACATCTGAAAGATGAAATCTCTCTCTTTGATGGTATGAAACCATGACCCAACAGGCCCACTCTCTGCCTAGAGGGCTAGCAGGAGCTTCATGTTAGATTATTAAATCCTTTAGAAACTCAGGTATGTTTATTCATAATGCAAGGTATCTAGCAGACATCACAATTCTTTCCTCTTTTGAGTTCAAAAGTAATTTACAATTAAAAAATATTTGCCATTTTGCTCTGCTTAAATCACGCTCCCCTTTTATTCTGGAGTACTTTCAGTTGCCGTTTTCTCCTTTCTGCTTTTCCAAATAGCTCGTTTGCCTCAGTCCTACAGAATATTTAAATGAGAATTTACAATTGTGTCTCACAGAAACCAGCAGGGCATGCTGATGCACAAAACTGTTCTTTACCTCCAACTAAAAATAAACACACTCCTTGGGCAGCTCCCTTGTTCTAAGTCCTTGCTGGCCATCACCCCATGTGGAGACTTCTACCACTTACACGTCAGCTTTGCAAAGGTCCCTGTGGCATATTATATATATATATATATATATTTTAAGTGAAAGCTTGCTACCACATCAATAGCATTTTGACTTTCAGATTGGATATCATGCCTAAAGCTTTGATTATTAATCTTATTTAGTACTATTTTAATTTACTTTTATTTTTAGCACGGTATTTTCTTGAGAGTAACGGTTTGCATTTGGCTATGGTTTTATTCATCCCTTCCAGTTATACCTGAAATGTCATCTAAATATCACCATGACATGGGAAAGAAGTCAGTGTACTTCTCTGCTCCTGAACTGGTTTTATCCTTCCATCCAAAACCATGTTGTAAAGAGCTTCCTTGTCTTTTCTTGAACTGTTTGCTGACAATTTAAACTTTGCGAGACCAAACTTAGTCATCCTTTGCCCCTGACTCCCTCACTTCTGTCACTAGTAAAGGCACCGTGCTCTTGGCATTGCTCTTTAGTCAGGCACCTCTGGCACCTTCCTTTCTTTTGTTGCTCAATCCTTTGCTCATACCGCTGGTCACTGCTCTTACTCTGCTCCTGCTGCTACTTCACCCCTAAGAGTAAGAAACAATCTTTACTCTTCCTCACCAGTATAAGACCTTACCTAGGCTCCTCTTGCCTGCCCCTGCTTCCTTTCCTGCCTCTATTCTCTCTTTTACAAGCCAGAAAATGAGGAAATACTAAGATAATTCCTCTGGTTTCTGATAAAAATATAGGAGCATTTTATTGTAACCCCGTGTGCAGCTTCCCTCCTGCTTCACCAGGGTAAGTGTAATGGTTCATGGTAATTGTAATTATGGCTCTGCTATTAACCTGGACTTCTCTTCTCTTTTCACTTTGTGAACGATACGATCTTCAGTTAATCTGTGTCCTCTAAAACAGTTTGAAGATTTCTTTCAACATTATCTTCCAGGTGTGTAAAACTTCCCAAAATTGCCTTTCCAGGTCATTAACCTTTCCTCAAACTACTCCTTAATAGGCACTGTTACTACAGTCTTCATTATGAGCAAATAAAGTGAATTTTAGGGAATTTTCAGGTGTATAATTCTCAGAGATGTGTTGAAACATTGACCTCTGCCATGTGTGTGCTTTTCTGAACCCTCCCACCAGGGCCTGACCCTGAGGCAGCTGTGCCAGGTGAGGTTTGTTCACCTAAGAAATCCCAGTGACATCAACAGATTTAGTGGGATGAAGCTGTTTATTTGTGAGGGTATTTGCAGAATAACAGCTGGGGGAGTCTGACAGCACATCTGGCAGTAGCCTATGTTTGATCTTTTCTTTATCCAGGACAAGGAACAGAAACTCCGCCAAGTCCCAGCAGATGATCCCTGCCGCTGGTGATTGCCAAAGGACAACACTTCGGTACCTGAGAACACGAAACACCTCGGACAGCCACACTTGGGCAGGTTTGGAGTCACGTGGGCTGTGGTTATATTGCTTTTGTGCACGATAAAATAATCTGCTACTCATTTTGATTAAAAATATACAGTGTCTATAGCTGTTTCTCTGCTTAGGGGTGATCGTAAACAGACCGCCTGGTTTTATCTTGCAATGTTTATTGATAACGATGGCGAACAAGGATGACTAATTCAAAGGCCACCGTCTAATCGCTAGCTGGGCTTAAACTGTGGGCCTCGTGTACTACTTCTCTACAAACAAATCTTTCATTGATGTATTTATTTTCCTCATAGGTAGGAGTACCTCCCTTCAGAAACACGGTATCTTGTTGTAAAACTGAGGTAATTTTTTATCTTTATTGATACGAAGAATAAGCTTAATAATATAGCCAGTCATATATCTTAATGATATTAAAAAGTTGCTTAACTTGCAATCTATAGATTATGAATGTTTAAAAAAATATCCCAAAGGACTGTTTAGTATTGATTTAAAATATGACTTTTTTTATTTTGATTTTTTATATTAAAATTAAAAGCTGTTAATTTATTCATGTCAGTGAACTATTTTTCTTTCCTTTTAAGTCTTCAATTTGTGGAAGTAAAGACATCTGGTTTAAAAACAAAACCATTATGTGTTCTTATTCATAACCACTTGAACAAAAAATGTAATTACTGGATAAATTAAAAAACACTTAAGAAATGTATGCAGCCTCATAAAAAGTAGACAATGAGCCTACTGGAAACATGTTTGAAATTAGCCTGTTCAACTGCGCTGTATTGCAGAAACATGCAGTAACAAACGACATGAATCATGGACAATGAACTTCTAAAATTGTGGGGGTTTTGAAATCACTAAATTGAGTAGATTTCATTTAAGAGCATCTCATGGGCGGGCGGGAGCATCTAAACAATTTTATTTTTATTTTTATTTTTTTGACTTGGAGAAAAGTTTAAGACCGTTTACTTGTATTATATTTATAATTTTGTTCTCGTTTTCCTCTACCCTATCCTTTCCATTACTGGGTATTGTAGGAATCTGGAAAGGAAAATGTGGGAAACAGCAAAAATGATGCTTGATTAAATCAGACGCGAGACAATCCTTACTTATACTGCAAAAGCTAGAAGTTGTGCTAGTGAATAACCATAGTGTCTATCTCAAATGTGTGAAAAATTAGGAACATTTAAAAAAACAAACAAACAACAATCCATTTGCTGCTCTCCCAGCTAAGGACTGAAATTGACCAGAATTTATCTGAAACTTTTTATCAAGACTATCAGTCAAAACAAGCAAGCTCTTACTTACATATTCCTGGAGGTTAAAAAAACAAACACAAGTACAGATAACATTAAAATAAACCTTTCATTTTCCTTATGAAAAGTTTGCAAATCTTAGTTTTCTAAGTGTGACTTTGGTTAGCAAAATCCTTATCGATTTATCTTTATTAAGCTATACAACTAAAAAATAAAATCTGAGCAGAGAAATACAAGATTATCTTTCTCTTATTGATTTTTGTTGCCTTGCATTTTGAAGTAATTTGTATTGATTGTGCCTTTGTAATACTTGGATGTCAAAGAAGAGGCTAATTTCTAAGAAAATTGGAAAATGACAAGATGGAGAATTCTACAAAGGCAGTAGTACAGCTACCACTGTTGCATTTCAGTTAGGATTTGGATTTATTCTCATATAAACACGTGGGCCTATCTTGACAATAATGATTGTACTGGAAACAACAATTGAGAGGGGGATGTTTTTGCAACTTAGGCTTCTAAGCATTTATTTTGCGTAGAATGAGTTATCTTTGACGTGAAATGCCAAACACTTCTTCTTTTTGATACCGATGAAACTTGGCTGACCTCCAGTTCTGCTCCTGCTGTAAGAAGGGCCGAACTCATAACCTTGCCTAAATCCAGTGCTCAAGCCAGTTGTATTGCTCAAGTAAATATTTTTGTTATAAATCTGAGGTGCTTAAAAGCACAGCAAGGTTGACGTACTTTAATAACAATAAACCCAAGTGATTGCTGACATTTTAGATTTACTTTAGCTTCCTGACATCTTTGTTTTTTCCTCCATGTTTAGATTGAAGCAGAAGCAACACCTGCTGGTGAAAACAAAGTCTACGAAACTGCTGAGCCATCCTCCTGGAAGAACAGGTTTGATCATTACTGTAGGCTTTAGTAAGGTGTTGTAGAATAAAATAATCTTGCCTATCACTATTTGGACTCTAATTCTGGGAGGTGTCTGGAGGGGTAGGTAACTGGCTCCTTCCCAGAGCACTTACCAGTAGTGAGAGGTAAGTGTGACACAGCTGATCTCCAGGAGGCTGGAAACTCCTTTCTAGTTCAGAGTTTTGGTCTTGCTGCTTCCAGTTTAATACACTGGCATTATTAATTAGAAAGCTCCTATACCTTGCTACTGCAGAAAAATGGTTGTTTGGTTAAGGTTGTTTGGTTAACGTGAACCCAATGGTGTTGTTCACGTTCATCGATAAGGTGGCAGTAAAAGAAAACAGGGAATAAAACTTGAATACCCTGAGTTGGGAAACACGTTCCACCACATACCATCTAGGATAATTATGCGTGAGCAAGTGTCACTCGTGTTTGTATATGATATCTGTAAGTGGAACAAGTTCTGTTCTAAGTAACACTATTGACAGAAGACAGCGAGGGGACTCTCCTGGTTTGCTACTCTGAAGTGAATGATTAGGCCGTAGTGATTTCTCATGTCTATTAAATTGAACGTAATGTGAAGTCAAGTAACCAGGAAAAGACTTAAAGAGATGGTATCTTTTTTCAGTTTAAAAACAAAGTGATCTTTGCAATGCAGAGACGTGGCCAAAACTTCCAACTGATAGCCCTGCACAAATGCAAACAGAACAGCAACTCTTCGACTTTAAAACATTCACTCGCAAAGGGAATGTAATTACACTGAAAGATATTTAGTTTAAAGAGTTGTTAGCTTTCAAAAGAATCCTGAAAAAATGGCAGAAGCAGCGGGGTGAGTATATTAACATTTCTCCCCCGAAAACGGATTTGAATTATGCGTTAGGCCCCAGTGGGGGTTACCGTAAGATCAGGAGAAAATCAAGCACTGTAAGTCATCTCTGCTTGGAAGATGCAGAAGAGAAACGCTGACACCTGGGTGTACCGTTTGGAGGGAAAGCAGCCCATGGAGGACACGTGAATACACTGGTCTGCGGTGTCTAATTCTGCACACTGTTGTTGCTCTCTGGGATAAGTAGTAAAGTGACCCTCGATTTCAAAATATTTTTATAATAAGAAAAACATTATTTTTTTTCATGTTAATGGGTGTTCTACTTCAGAAATGGAACGGGTGCTTTTTAAAAGTATTTGTTGTACCCTAGGCATTACTTAGTAATTGGACTTATAACTGAAGCTGTAGCGTATTCATGTGGAAGGGTGTGTTTTTCAACCTTTGTGGTTAATACGTGTTGCTTGACAAATTTGCAAGTGTCACATTGTGTTCTCTGTTTATGAGACTTATCTCCAAAAGAAAGGGCAATAATATGGAGCAGAGTACTCTGCTGCTTCTGGATTGCCAGCTTGCAGCAAGTGCTTTTAGAATATTAGCAGTTTGACTACTTTGTCAGCTTTTCCCTTACCAATTTGGAGCTTTCACAACACGTTTGTGGCACTTCGTTCTCCAACATGAAATGAAGGAGGGTAAAAATCTCTCCCTAGGGTGAGTTTGGAGTTATTTGGTGATCTAGCATGTTTAAAAATAAAAATTAGAAAGCGCACATGTAGCCAAATGTGAATATTTAAATTGTGTGTTGGAAAACACCAGCATAGCCCCAGTCTTTGCAGGACAGAATCCTGTTCGGTGTGACAGTGACGTGAATGGGGCACAATAGATTTGGCAGTGGCAGATCGCACGCTGTGAGAACGCCGGCCTGGGTGGAAATTTTCTTTTAGCCCAAATTCTCTCTCTCGCTGTGTGCGTAAGTTGTGAATGGCAGTGATGCCTGTTTGTCTTAGAGAATTGTTACTATGAGGTAAGTGCAAACAAACGCCATTCGGTCATTAGAACAGATGCTAATCTTCTTAATTTATGACAAAGAAAATAAATTGAAAAAAAAAATAAAAGCCTAAATAAGATTAAAAATCATGATAAGGAAAGCTGCCATTAGGCACGGAGGGAAAACTTTTCCCACTGAATGACAGCACTGAAAACGTGCTACATTTTCTGCGGAATCATAGAATGATTCTGTAGGTCCTATGATCCTGTGGTTCTACAGATTCTATGATTGTATAGATCCTATGATCCTATAGATTCTGTAGATCCTATAGATCCTACAATTGTATGATTCTATAGATTCTATGATTCTATGCATCCTATAGATTCTATAGGTTCTGGGATTCTATAGGTTGTATGATCCTATGATTCTATAGGTACTATACATTTTATAGATTCTATGACTCTATAGAGTCCATGTTTCTCTAGATCCTATAGCTTGCATGATCCTATGATTCTATAGGTTCTATGATTCTATAGATTCTACGATCCTGTTTCTGTCCCAAAGCTTAAGTTTCTAAACAAACTTTTTGGACGGTGACAGTTGCTTTGTGTCCCCCGTGCAGGGTGCAGCAGCCGGTCCGGGTGAGGTTCCGGCTGCTGAGCTGTGACCTGCACCTGTGGGTTCCTGAGGGCTGGACCCAGCGGGACACTGGGGACCTCGAAAATCCCGAATTTTGGGGTTTCTTATGAACAAAATCCGCGCTAATGACACAAGACATCTTCACTTTGCGGCGTGCCCCCCCCTCCTGCAGCCGCTACCCGGACGGGGCGCCCACCAGCCGCCCCCTCACCCTATTTCCATCCCCCCCCCACCCCAACCCCCCTGCGCGCTCCCGCCTGCGCGCCCCCGGCGGCAGGGCGGGGGCGGGGCGGGGCCGGGAGCCGTGAGGGGAGGGGAGCGAGTTGGGGGGGGGGG
>NC_048907.1:6603764-6620723 GCF_011077185.1 Oxyura jamaicensis
AAGAGAAGAGAAGAGAAGAGAAGAGAAGAGAAGAGAAGAGAAGAGAAGAGAAGAGAAGAGAAGAGAAGAGAAGAGAAGAGAAGAGAAAGAAAATAGAAAAAGCAATGGATGCTGCTTGCACCACCATGGCCCCTCGGCTGAAGCCCAAGGGCAGATCCAGGTCTCAGTGAATTGCCTTCAGTCCTGCTTTTCCCCCCTCCTGCTGCCCCCAGCACCCTGCAGCCCCGTGCCTGCCTCCATGGTGCCGGCCTGATTCTGCCCCGGAGCTTTTCCCTGCTCGCTGTGACCGCTCACAGCCACTCCACCACTGGGTCCCTGCCAGCTCTGGGCCTCAGGGCAGCAGCGTTTCCCTCCCCGCAAAGCTCTGCTCCCTTTGCTCCTTTTTCATTCCTGACACTTTGCGGGTTCCCCACCGCCACCCCCTGCCTCCAACGCGACGAAAGGCTGAGAATGAAGCCAAACAAGTGAATTTTGTGGCCTTGCCCACACAAGGTCATGAGATTTTGCAACAAACCACGGGGCTGGAACGCCTCGAGCTCTCGTCGTCAGCGCTGCGCTTTGATTCCCCAGACGCGCTGCGGCTCGGGAGGGTGTTTTTAGGCACCGGGGCTCGCACAGGCAGCCTGGCCCTGCTTTGACGTGGTGGTGGCTGGGAGAAGGTGCGGGAGCAGTGGCAGCACTGGTTCTGCCGGCTGGAGTCTGACTCCATCCCTCTGTCTGGAAACGAAGCAAATGCCTCTGCCCCCACTATCAGCTCCGCGCATCATATGATTCATGCTCGAGGAGTCCCAGAATTACAGCTGTAAGGCACGTTGTGTTTAGGCGCACTGAAATCATTCTGTCATAAAAGGGCTGTCGTTGTGGGTGCGCTGGGGAAGGAAGAAAAAAAAAAAATAGGCAGGCTCGCAAAGACGGGCCCGGCACCCAGCCATCTTGCTCAATCCGTATCCCTGCAACTGTTTCCTCACCCCGAGCCCAGGCCTTTTAAGATGCCAAGCGCCGTCTTGCTGGGGGCAGCCACCCTGCTGCTCCCTAGGGGGCACGGGGATGGCCGCACTCCCCTCCCTGCGTGCCGTCGCCCACCGCCGTCCCTGCCCGCGCGGCGGCCGCCTGCAGCCTTTCCCTTTCCCTGCCCTCGGCGTGACTAAAACATATCAATTTTCAACGTTTCCAAATTATCCTGGGGGTCACGTGGCTCCATGAAAGGCCGGTTGAGCAGTGCGATCTGGATCATCTCCGGGTGTTTTTCCACGGAGGGCGAGGGGCTGCGCAAGGGGCCCGCGATCTTTGCCGAGCTTGCAGCATGTGGCTGCCGAGCTGGAGGCACCCGGCAAGCCAGGTCCGACATTAAAGGCGCCCCAAGTAGTCAGCTTTTTCCTCTGTTTGGGACATGGGGGTGACCAGAGGACACGGCTCTGCGCCCGTGCTTTGGGGGAAGATGCCACGGGAGGCATCGTGTTGGCTCTTGCCCCTTGTGCAGCCACAGCAGCATCACACCTCCTCGCCACAGGCAGGAGAAGTGCTTCGGCACCCAGCTAGCTGAGCTGCTGCCCAATAAATCCCCTTCCTCACTCCTCACAAAGCACCCTTCACCCCTGGAGGGCTCCTGTGGCTGGGCAAAGGCCCTGGGGGCTCCTTGGGGCAGCAGGATCTGCCCTCAAGAGGCAACCAGCACCAGGACTTTCAAATTCAGGGGACTGACTTAAGAAAACCTTCTCCTTCCAGCTCGGGCTGGTATTTGGGGGTTTCTTTGCTTTATTTGCTGCTACCCCCCCGCCCATACCCCCCTGGCACTTGCAAACATGTTCGCCTAGGTTCAACTTGGCTAAAGAGTTTTTGGTTGCCAGCAAAGCGCAATGCTTGCTTATTCCTGCAGGTCACGGCCCATGCAGGATCCTGAAAGGCGGTCGGTGAAGGAAAGGAGAAGTGAGGGGGGGGGGGGAGCCACCGAAAACTTTATTGCAATTGAAAGTAAAAAATAAAGAAGTCCTGCTCCTCCGCTTTCCCGCTGCCAGGTATTCTCTGCCAGCGTGCTTGGAGACACCTGCGTGCAGAGGGAGCGTGGGGATGAAGGGGTGTCCCTGAAACGTTCCTGATCTTACTTTTCTGGTGAATGTCTGGGAATAATAACACTTGTTTTCACCTCAAAAAAAAAAAAAAAAGACTGATGGGTTGATCTGGATCGAGCTCCTCTCTGCAGCACATGCCGGCGATGGGCGCAGGACGGAGGTTGTTAGTACACCTCTGTTTATTATTCCACCAGGTCTAATTGCTATTAGTCATAAAGTCATTCTACAGTTAACCACTTTCCAAATTCATCCTGGGGACACCTCTCCTAAATTATTTCCATGCTGGTCATTTGCCATTTATTTCCTTCTCCTCTGTTTTCTGTCTCAACAAGTTTTTAATCTATGACAGCACTTTATCTCCCAACCCCATGATTATAAAATTTCCTTCAGAGACTCTACTGAAGGGCTTTATCAAAAGCCCTTTGAACCTCTCCATAAATTAGAATCTCTGTTCTCCTTTTCCTACTATTTTAACTCTTTCAGGGGGTCGCAGGGGTAAGGAAGGTTTAATTCACCTTTAGCAGACCGGATTCCCCTCTCTGTTCCTTTACTCCCGGTGGTTAATCTACCTCGCTATTTTGGCATTATTCTCTCTTTTTATCACCCCTCCCTCATCGTGCCCAACACATCCGGATCCCTGGCCTGGGACCGTGTTTTGGTGCTCCCTTAATTGGGGTACAGCCTCAATTGGACTCGCAGCTCCCCTCTGCTCTGGCTGGCACCAGTGATGGGTAAGGTGCAGTAGACCCTGCTGATGCCCATGAGCAGAGCCCTGGCTGCTGGGAAATGGTGCTGATTTACTCTAACCCACAAATGACACCTTTTTTTTTTCTTTTTTTCTTTTTTCTTTTCTGGCAACAGACCCTTTATTCCCACAAGTATTTGGCATTCACAGGTGGTCGCAGCAGCCCTCTCTTGGTATTTCTCCATTTGCTGCTCCTGGGCTGCTTCCCAGCTTCTCGCGCTGATACAAGGTGGCCCTCGTGCCCTGGTGTTAGGAGCAAATCAAAAGGGTAGGTGGTGGCAACCTTGTCTGAAGGACAGAGCATTGGACTGGCACTCTGGAGCCACAGACTGCTTTTTTCTGTCTCTGTTCTTGACCAGATAAGTAACCCGGGGTGAGTCAGTTCAATTCTTTTTAACCCTCCTATTTTCCCTCCTACACTCGTTCCATCTCAGCGGCTTGGATTTTAATACATCTAGTGCAGGAAATTGTCTCTCACTGTGTGTTTGTGCAGTGCCTATTGCAATGAGATCCTGGAGGAAAAATCCCAAGTCAGCTTTGAAATCTCTTCCTTGAATATCTGAATATCCTTTCCCTCTTTGATTGATTCTTTCCTGTAGCTTCTTTTCTGGCTGCGTGCGGATAATACACAATTTGTCCTTTTTCTTCAGGCAGTTGTCAAGGAAAGGAGGTTTGAGTGATTTTGTCCTCCCCCTCCATCCTCGTCCCCCGGTACCTCTTGAATGGAAATGATGGTTTCTGTGAAAGTTGACCAAAGGGTGGAAGTTTCCTAAAACTTCTGTGAAAATCGGTGGCAGTGGGACAGAGGAGGAGCCTACAGTGATTCCCACTGAGGTGGATATTACAGCAAGCACTCATTTCTGGTTAGACTCCGGAGGATCCCCACTGGGGACAGCACCCAGAAGGGGTGATACCGGGTGCCACTGGGGTCCACGCATTGCTGGACAGGAGAGCAGCCATCCCCTGGGGGTCCTTCCCCCTTGTGCGGTCCCATGGGTGACAAACGAGCAACGAGCTCGTGGTGGAGCCTTTGTGTAACGTGCTTAGGAAGGGCAGTCAGCCATGGATGCCCATCTGCTGGAAGCCAGACTCCATCAGTGCCCTCCTGGTGCTCGTGGCGCTACGTGCTCCTTGCAACAGAAGTGTCTCGGGGCCATTGCAGGCACTCGCTGTCCCGCGAAGCCGTTTGGGAACACCTGCCTTCCTCCCGCCCTGTGCCCACGCACTGAGCTCTCGGGCACAAGTGGGGGAAGATATTACCTGCTCGCCTGTTTTCCCCTCTAGATATCTCTGCAATGAAAATGCAGAAAGGTTGAGATTTGGGGCTCATTAATAGCACACCCTATTATCAGCCAAGCGCAACAAACCACCAGTTTTGGATGCCCTGATTTTTTTTTTTTTCTGAGTGGGTGTTTGGAAGATGACGGAGTTGACTTTCTGGAGCGCTGCAAAATCCTCCTGCCAAATATTTGGCTGCTCAGCAGCCCTGAATACTGAAGCCCTTAGGGCATTTTTGAGTTGGTAGTGTGGAAAATGAGGAACCCTGAATGAGCAGACTCGTGAAAATTAGAGGTTCCTCTCTGCTGTGCCTCAGTTTACTCATAAGTAAATTGAGCAAAGTAATCCTCGGGTTCTTGCCTCAGGGGGCCCCGAGTCAAAATTCTTCATGCTTCAAAGTCCTTGAAGGCACTTGAATGAAAGACTCCGGACCCGGTAATTACAGAGTGTTGTGCTTGCATGAGGCTATGAGATAGGGAAACGTTTGCCAGGCAAGGTTTTGAAAAGAAAATCAACGTTGCGCTGCCAAACCCTCCGAGGGCAAATGGAAGATTTAGTGCGCGAGCGTCAAAATCAGCTGTTGTCATTTAAGGCCATTACGAATGGATTTGTAGCCAGACTGTATTTGCACAAAACTGGCTACCAGGAGGAGAGAGCAGCCTTGCAAAATGAGCCTGCTGGTCGTGGCGGTGCGATTTGCATAGGAGCAGGTTCGGAGGCAGCTCCTTACCCAGCAGAAGCCAGCACGGAGCTCCCAAGGCAGCCGAGCACTGCTCATTTCCCTAAGCTGAATTTTTGGCTCCTTTCCTTGAAAAACATCTTCTCAGAGAGAGAGAGAGAGAGAAAGGAGGTCAGCTGTGTCAGAGGATGTTTTGCCTGTCTCCCTTAGGACTCGGTTATGGATTTAACATGAGATTTCCTTAAAGCCCTGGGAAAAAAGCAGGCTCCGAATTGTAGGGCAGGGCCGTGATTCACCCCTTCATTTCTCCTTTGCTGAAGGAGAGAGGGAAAGTAATTGGGGTCGCTTCTGGGCTGAGCGGGGCCATCGCCGCCACGAGCTGGCTGTGGTGTGGTGGCAGGACATGGGAACAAGGTGGGAGCAGGGTCTCAGTGGTGCTGCCATGTCCCATCCCTCTTCCCACTGCTGAAGAGGGAGGTGGTGCCCTCAGAGGCTGGTTTGCATCCCCAGTGCTGTGCCTGGCACCGGAGACAGACTAGAGAGGGGAACAGAGGTTGTCTGATATTGTTGCTCATCCCCAGGCATAAAACGTGCCCTAGGCCCCCCTGTTGCTTCCCCTCCTTCTGTAGGGGAAGCTACAAGACCCCTGGCGGCTCGCTTACTCTGTGAAAAGCTCTTTGAGAAGTGCCACTCAGGAGCTTCCTGCATCAAGGAAGATGTCAGCGCGAGATGATAAACGGCGAGGTGCCGGCGCTATTGCTCAGGGCCCATTAAAAAGGAGACACCTTTGAATTTGCAGAGTAATAACAGGCACGGGGTATGGGTTATTGGTCTTTTTTTTCAGCAGAGAGATGATAAATGTTCCTGCGGAAAGAAGTGCCACACCCCCTCAAACACGGCACCCTTCCCTCTCCCATCAAAATTCCTGGGTCAAAGGGAGGGATTTGATTTCACTGCTAGCACTCAGCCACGAGAAGTATGCGCTAGGTGTGAAAGCCACCTGCTCGCAGCGCAAACCTGGCAGGGGAAACGTGCAAAGAGCACGGGCTGCGAGGCAGTCGGGCTGTCACTCATCCTCCCGGGAGCTTAGGAGTGATGTGTGCGTGGAGGTGTGTGTGCAAGGCACGCCATGCCTCTGGGAAAGCTGTCACTCGCAGTGAGAGTACAAACAACTTCTTTCACCCTTTGTTTACGAAAAAGAAAAATCAAGAGTTGCTTCGCTGAAAAAAAAAAAAAAAAAAAAAAAGGAAACAAAAACTTGCAGGTTAAATATTTTGTGCCCGGCTGCTTGCAAGGGGCTGCGCACGGCCCTTGGAAATCCCACTGCTGATGACTTTGCTCGACACTAATCTCCACATCTTTTGATCTTTGTCCACTTAGGGCTTGACCCAAAGTCTGGAGAAATTAATGGGAGCCTTTCACTCTCTCCGTGGGTATTAGCTTAGGGACTTATTAATTGATTTTTAGCTTTGTTGACTGTGCCTGTATTGTGGACTCCAAGTACAACATGAAAGTTTAATGAAATATTAAAATGGGATATTTGTTGACAAGAGTGACCCTGTGTGTCATGCAAGAAAAACTGCACATTCGGAAGTGTCTCCTGGATGTCCCTCACTTCTTCCCGGCCATGTGCTCCATCTTCAGGACTTCTTTGGCTGGATGAACTATCTGATCGTGGCAGGTCTTGGGTAGGCCTATAAAACATCTGAGGTTTCTGAGCACACCCTTTTCCGCGCCAGGAAATTATGTCTAGGCAGAGCACATCCAGACTTCCCAGACACGGCCATTGAATATATGCAGATAGGCTGCGTCTCGGCGAGAGGCAGCAAGCCCAGCACTTGCGGGATGCCTCGGATGTGCTGTGTGTGCTCTGCAGAGGGGGAGCAGTAGGATGAAGGGCATACAAGGTGTCTGGGACCCAGCGAGCACATCCTGCCCAGGGCGGTGGGGCAGAGCAGGCCTTGCCATCTCAGAAACCTGCGGTGGAAATAAAAGTGAGTCTCCACGAGGAGGTAACCAAATGCAGGCTTTGGTAAATGGAGGTGAGAAGTGGGTTGTCCTGCCAAGGGTCTCTCACTGAGCAAAGCCTGCTGTCAGCAAGCTCCCCCGGTACAAAGTGCAGCACGTCCAGTGATCCCAGCACCCGGGGGGAAGGGGTTTGGCCGAGAGGCAGGATCCAGACCATGTAAAGCAGTGACAGGAAAGGAGGAGAGTGTGAGCTTGGCTTTGTGGCATGTCCGAGGTCACCAAACACACACCTCGTGTGCGTTGCCTCAAATTCTGACCAGCAATGACTGTTAGCTCTTCCGTGGAGAGATGGGTGCACTGCAGTGTCCAGCCCTGGCTGGTCGCGCATCTGGGCTGTCACTCCATCAGTGGCTGGAAAAGCCACTATTCAAAATAACGTTTTATTCTTCTCTCCCCTCAGTCCCAAAGAACATCTCTGCCTCTTCCCTGAAAGGCATTTACTCCGCAGAGTAGTCACATGCAAACTGCTGAGCCAAAGCATTCGTTCTGCAGAGAATAAACCAGCTGCGTCCCTGCCCTGCTGCTCCCCCTGCGCTGTTATCTGGGCACGGACTCCTGCCTCAGTTTCACACGTGGTGCCTAGCCTGCAAAAAATGCATCCAAAAAACATAATGGAAAAACAAAAATCGCCCCCAAACCATTTTCGTAAAGTTTCCAAAGGGTGTTCTTGGCCCGGTTGGTTTCTGCAATGTCTTCATTGGCAGAGTCCTCCCAAAAGGGAGCGCAGCAGGGAGTCACCCCTGTTCCTTCCATATTACAAAGGATTTAACCCCATCCCCTTCCCCCATGGCCCCTGTTGATGTCCTTGTCCATTTTCTTCATGGGGTGAGTGCTTCTGTGGAAGAGGAGATTACCCCCAATGTCTATGCAATAGCAGAGTGTATCATAGGTGAAGTGGTGAGCTGTTAACTCTCCGTGTGTCCTGGAGACATCTTGCTGAAGTCATGCACCTATTTTTCTGGCCAGAGAATCGAAACTCAGCTATTAAGAGAAAGCGAGCTGTGAAATCTGTCTGCAGGCATCTGAAGAAGCTGTAAGAGATTTTCAGAAGTGCCGAACCCTTAGATGTTCCCAAAGATTTTAGAGGAATCTCAAGTGCTTGCCTCCAGCCATAACCCCAGCCTGGAGCTTAGGGCTGTCGCCTTGAGCAGAGGGACTTGTTTGCAAATCCCCACGCTTGCCTCATTTGGGTCAGGTTTTCTGTACTTTCCTAGCCCCCGGGGAGGCGAGTCCTCCTGTGAAGCATTCCCGGTCTTTTCTGTTGAAATTGTTTGACTTTGTGTCATTGGGAAATCATCGGTGGAATGAGCCCCGCGAGACGCACGGGGAGATGAGAAACCTCAGGGTTTTATGTGAAAAGGGGCAACTTGGGTTCAGTTTCCTGGTGCAGGAGAGGGGTCACAGCCAGAGATGCAGCATGTGGCCCCTATCAGACTGGAGGTGAAGATGCTTAGAGCGGCTCAGGACTTGGTGCTTGTCCTGTGCGTGGCACCCTATGTCTTGTGCAGCCCATGCCTGAGCACCGCGGTGCCTGGCTGCTCTGCCACGGAGAATGCAGTGCCTGATGCGGGCACGGTGGTATCCGTCAGGATAGCTCAGCTCTGCACCGCCTCCTCACCTTTGGGTTGTGCTCTTTGGATATAACTGAAGGCACCCGAGCTGGAAGAGAGCACACAAAGCTCCTGCTCGTTCTTGGGATGAGGTCAGATGATGAGATGTCGAGCTGCGGCACTTGCCCTCAAGATGTTTTTGGGTTAGGGGCTATCAAAATTCCTTCCACCCCTCTCTAAAGAGGGGACAGGACCCTCAGCAATGTCTCCGTTGCCCTTAGCCTGGATGGCTGCAGCCAGCCCTTCGTCCGGGAGTGATGACTGCGGGGCTGAGTGGTCCTGGCTCCACCAGACGCCCCACTTGAGGCTGCCTTTGAGGAGGGTTTTCAGCAGGCACCGGGAGGTGGCAACAGGCCCTTGGTGGGGAGGTGGGGAATGCAGCCTTTGCCCTCTCCAAGGATGAAGATGGCAGCAGGGTCCAGCCAGATTCCAGAGGCATCTGGACAGCCTCTGTCATCAAGGCAGGAGCGCTACGGGGAGGACATAAGGAGGGTTATCTCCCCTCTGCCTTCTTGGCTGGGAGGGGACAGCTGAGAATCAGGGGAGGCCGCGGTGTGGTGGCCACAGGGCACGAGCCCCCAGCATGGCCAAGGAGCAGGTGCCAAGAAGGGGTCAGCTGTGGTGGAGCGATGTGTCTGCTCCACGTGTGTGCCATAAAAAGAAGGGGAAAGGGAGGAAGAAGTGGGAAAAAAAATAGAAATAAAATAGAAGAAACAACAAAAAAGCAGAGCGAACCTGCTGGCTTCGCCAGACTAGGTGGCACCAGTGGTCATTTCTGGAGGCTGTAGGGGTGTCAGAGTAAACAGTAAGGACAGGTGTAAATCCGTCCTCTCCTTCCACTCTGCCCGCATCTTCTCACCTGCAGGGCTCCCGTTTATTGCAGAAAGCAAGGAAATAAGCCTAGCCAGGGCATGAAAATTCACCCCTTCTGAGCCTTCCCCTCCCAACTGTGGTTTTCTCATCTAACCTGAAAGCAGCTCTTCCTCTCCCCCCCCCCCCCGCCCGGCTGTTAGAGCAAAACGAATAAGGGCTCTCGCAGCTCAGCCCCAAATCCACTTGTTGCAGGCCGATTTGGGGCGGCTGCTCCCAGCACAGGGAGCTGCGGGGCTCCCCGAGATGTGTAGCATCTGGGAAACGACCCCAAAGTGGCCCTTGGGGGGATGCGACCCCTGGGGGTCTGCGGGTCCCCGCTGCTTCTCCCCTTCCCCTGGCCGGTCGAGCTGAGGATTTTTTGTCTTCAAACCGGAGGCGAGGCTTTTCTCTCCCTTTTTAAGAAGCCATCCTCGGCATCGGGCTCGCCATGGTTTTCATTAAGGAGGGGATGGTGTGTTTCCCATCAAGAACGACTTTAATCTTGACCGAGCTCTGAAAGCTAAAGGGTTGCAGTTTTCTTCGGCCACCTTTGATTATTACTTCTCCCGGTTCCCAACTCGATATTATAGATCCTCCCTCCCGGCTGAAGTCCTTAATGGCCCGGTCCATCCCCGCTCCCCCAAGTACCCGTTCTGTGGATGTAGCAAACTCTAATTAATTATAACTTATCTCATGACTTGTCAGCATCACATGTTTGATCCTGTTTAGAAACCATATTCCCAGGGGACGGAAAGGCTCGGGAGTAGGTTGATGCTACTCAACAGTGATTTAATGGACGCATTAATGCCGAGACAGATAACTGTGTAGCCATGTTAAGTAATACATCAAGAATCTTTCCAGAGAGGCAACTTTACAGGTCACTGCAGAACTGCTAACTGATATTAACCCGCTTCGCATTGTGCTGCGCGTACGGGCGCTGGGAGTTCACACACTTCCCATTGTGGCGCCTTGTTGGGTTTTTTTCCTTTTTCTTTTTTTTCCCGAGCAGCCTCTTCCCATTCCCCCCCTGGAAGCGCCGGAGATATTAGACGCCTAATGACAATGTTTCACACGCGGGGGTGGGGTGAGGAGGACAACGGGCTTGTTGTTAGCGGGGTTGATTTTAAGCACCCGCAATTACCGGCCCGGAGGAGGCTGCTGCCCGGCCGGGTGTCACCGGGTGGCTCTGTCCTCCCCCGGGGGAGCGGGGCTGGGACGGGGCGGGGATGCTCCGAGCAGCTCGGGGATGCTCCCGCTGGGCAGAGCCGCCCGGCCGCTAATGGGGCTTTTTGCCCTTCGGCTCCCCCAAACCCACAAGGGCAAGGGCTATCCCAGGGGCTGGAGAATTATTCTGGGAATTATTCTATGCTAACAGCCTTTCCCCCCGTAAGGAATCCTCTCCTGCACCCGGCCGCCTCGCTCTTTCCCATCTTCTTTTCCCTTCTCCCCCCAAGTTCTGCCTTTAGGGTGGAGGGAAGGGAGGGTGCCTGGGAATTCACCTTGCTGAGAGCTCAGGGAAAATCCCTCCCCACAGCGAGGGGGACAGCCCGCCAGTCGTCGTCGTTCCCCCCCCCCCCCCCCCCCCCCCCCCCCCTCCCAGCCCAGAGGGTCCCGCTGCCACCGGGGCTGGGGACACGGGGCAACCGAGGAGCAGCAGGGGGGCTGTGGGGCCGGGGCCGCCCTACAGCCGCTTTGGGGAAGGGGAGAGCCCGGGGAGGGAGCGTGAAGTCCAGCCCTTGATGGAGAACGAGGGTCGGGGGGGGGGGGGTCCTGCCCACCCAGCGCGCAGTTTTGGGATGGAGGAGGGAGGGAAAGGTGCTGCGCTTCGCCCAGGTTGCAGGGGGCTGGTTGTGTGCCACCGCTGATTAAACGCTCTCCCCGAAAGATGCTGTCCGACATGAGATAATGAGGCTCCGTGACCGGCCCCAGGTTCCCTTTAAGTTTTCCCAGGGACCCGAGCTGTCGCCAGTTCACAAAACGACAGTGTAAGGCAGCACCACGCTACTCACATCCAATTTACGGCGCACAAAAGCTGATCCCCAAATCCCCACTAACAAACCGGGACCCGCAGACAATTCCGATAATGTTTAGTTTTTATTCATTTCTCGACTAATTAACTGGAATCCCACCTCCCATTCCCCGACCCCCCTCCCTCCTTGACAGTGCCCAATTAATCCGCAATGTATGTCAAAGGTCTGGGACCCACTGTAAACTGATGAACCTTTGCAAAGATTTGCGTGGCCCTGTATTGATCTGATTAGGACCGGGGTGCTTTTTCCTCGTTGGTGCTGCGCGCAGAAGAAAAGCGTGGCTTTTATTTTCCCTTCCCCCCCCCCTTTTTTTTTTTTTTTTAAAAAAAAAAAAAAAAAAAAAAAAAGCTCTGCCTTCGCGCTCTCTAATAGGATTTCTCCAAGTCGCCTTCAAGCCTCCCTCGGCGTTGCTGGGGGAAAAAAAGAGTCTCGCTTTTTTATTCTTTATTATTATTATTATTATTTATAATAAAAAATAGGGGCTACAAAGGGAACCGAGCGAAATGAAGCGATCTGCGGGGCAGGCAGAGCGCGCCTCGGAGGGGATTTGGGAACAAATCTGGATTCGCTGGGAAATGTCCCGTGCCGAAAAATAAACAGGGCAGGAGGAGAGGGGGGGGGCTCCGCTTTTTGGGGGCCGCCGGGCCGGGGAGGGCGAGGAGCGATCGCTGCCGGCCGGGGCTGGCTCCGGCTCCGCACCGCCGGCGCTGGGGCCGGGCAGCTCGTTTCTAATCTTCGGAGGGAGCGAATATAAAAGAGGAATTTATTAGCTTTCAGGCCATCAGAGGAATAAACATTGATTTTATTGACCTAATTATGGGCCAAATGACTCCTTCCATCGATCACGTAAAATACTTCATTTGGAGAAAAACAGGCGCGGGCGCCCGGAGGCGGGGAGAGCGGGTGGATGTGCTGCAAAAGAGGGGAGGGAAAAAAAGCAAAAAAAAGCAAAAGCTCGAAAATGTATGGCGAGGTTTTAATGCAGTTAACGTGCCCGTCGTGCTGGAGCGCAAGCCCTGTCTCCCAGACGTTACAATGCGGATGTTTTGCAAACTAAAGCTTTTATGTCGAATTCCAATCCGGCCAGTCAATTTGGCTAAAATAGCATTAAACAAATGGACAGCGGTTTATTTATATTCCCCCCACTGTATTTTATAGACAGACGAGAGTTACTTGAAATGTATTTTACAAGCACAAGACAACACGTCGTTTCAGACCGAAAGCAGCATTTTTTTTCTCGTAATTAGCGTAGACTCAACACTAATAAAGAAGCAAACAGACTCTTTTCTCTGCTCGAGCCCGGCTACTGTCCTTAGCGCTTGTGTGCGGGGGGGATTGTGGATTTCTAGCCGGGGAGATTGCACCTGAGGGCACCTGTCTGGGGCAGAGGGGGACCAGGCTGCTGCTTTTCTGCTCCTGCCGGGCCGGGCAGCGATTTGTTCCTTTTCTCCTTGCTGACAGCTTGGACTTGGGATTTTGGGGCTTGGGAATTAGAGGGTGCTACTGCCTGCCTGGTGGGGGGGCGGTGCGGGGGTAGACACGCTTTTGGCATAGTGTTTGCTCCCTTCTTATGTCCCCTGAAATACCAGGGCTCGCACGCCTACAGCGCACGAGGTGACGATGGGTGCTTTTAGCGTGGCTGCTTCGCAAGGCTCCGTCTTCCCACTCTCTACCCTCTGCTCCGCGTTTCCCTGCTATCACCGCGTTATTCCTCGGCGAGCTTCGAAATTTAGGGTTCCCTCTCCCTCTCCGTGGGAAAATAATAAAACAAAAAATTAAAATCCAACCTCCCCCACCGGTGCCGGTTCTGCTGCCCGGATCAGGCGGAGGTGCTGCTGCCCGGCGGGACGCGCTCTGCCTCCATCCCCTGGCTGCTGCCCCGGGGGTGCCGGGGACTCTGTGCCCCCATCCCCGGCAGGTCCCGCAGGTGAGCTCCGCTCCCGCAGGTGGCTGCGGGCGGCGGCGGCGCCATCCGGTGGCCGCAGCCCCGAGCAGCGCCCCCCGGGCCCGGCGGGGGCACCGGCGGCGAGAGACCCCCGGCATGGGGAGGCCGCCCCCCGGCCGACGAGCTGGGGCTTTATGCGGACCATCTGCGAGGGGAGGCAAACTAAATGACAACTCTTTTACACCGCTTCCTATTTAGCTTTTCTTTTCATGTGGCCGCACTGGAGTTTCCGACGCTTTGTATCGCTCCGAACTTAGTGGGATGTCTGTGCGTGTAACGCTCTGCCAGCTGCAGCTCTTGGGACGGGCTTTTCTCGTGTTTTCTTTCCCTTTTTTCCCCCTTCTTCTTCGTCCTAGCTCGCGCACGCAGCCTCCCACTCCGCTCTGCTCGGGGATGGACCGGCAGGATCCGTCCTGGACGCTGCCTGCACGGATCCTCCACCGGGGCAGGGGCAAACGGCTCCGCAAGCGGCCGGCAAAAATCGCGCATTGGCTTGGCAGAAAGTGAGCTCCCTGCACCGGGCACACACTTGGTGGCTCTTAACCCCCCCCTCCGCCTGCCATCCCGTCGCTTTCCTGTCTGCACTGAGCAGGGTTTACCCTGACCCGGGATCCGGACGATCGCCTTAATAGTATTATTAAAAGATAACGTGGTTTAAGCGCACATGAAGGTTTGCTCCGTTATTTAACCCGTAACCCCAACAGCGAGGGTGCCCCGTGCGCGCAGCGCGCCCACCCTCACCAACGAGGCGAGGGGTGCTTGGAGGGGTTCTCCTGGCCCCCGAGGTGATTTGGGATCCGGTGAACCGGGCAACCCATCGCCGGCTGCATGTACAATCCCAGATCCCCCCGAATTTGGTACCAAAGCTGTCAGAAAGCGCCGCTTCCAGCCGGGAGCGCGTTACCTAGGAGCTCGGAAGCGATGCCCGCTCTCCCCGGGGGGTTTTCTCCTTGCCCCGTGTCACCGGCATAATTTTCCTCCGTCGCTTCCCGAGCCCGCAGCATTTGAGTTTTCCTCTAAGTCCATGCCATTAAGGAAGCGGCTGCAGCAACAGGTGAGCGGAGGAGGGGGGCGCTTCTGGGGGTAGGGGGCTGCCGGCGGCCCCCGGGGGGGCTGCAGGCACCGAGGCGCCCGGGCGCGCATCGACCGCGGCTCCGGGGCAGGGGCGAGCGGGACCCCGGCCAGCGGCTCCCGGGGGCGAGCACAAAAGCCCCTTCCCCTCTGCTCCCAGCGAGGGCAAGGAGCCGCTCCGGGAAGCGGAGCGAGAGCTGCCCAAATATTGTTTACACCTGCGCCGCGGAGCCCGGCTGCGCCCTGCTCGGCTCGGCTTTAATTGGAAATCTTTTCCGTATGCCCCAACTCCCGGCTCATCTGGGTTTAATAAATGTGCACAACACCCCTGCTGCTCCGGAGGAGCACTCTGCCCGCGTTTCTGAAGCCCAGCAGAGGAGTAATGAGGGCAGGAGCAAGAGTGGCCTGCGCCTTGGTTTGGGTCCAAAGGGAAGGGGGAGTGATGGGGAGAGAGAAACACGGCTGTGGAGCGGGGCCCTAAAATGTTTTTGTGTACACACGCGCGTGTAAAAAAGCCAGGAGCAAGTGCAAGATCGAAAGCAGAGCCTGTCTTTTTCTGCAGGCACGTGTGCCATTAAAAGCAAATAATTCAAAGTAGTTTGAAACTGTAAAAGCACGGGATCCTTCTCCCTCTGTAACTTCTTTTTTTTTTTTTTTCTTTTTTTTTTTCTTTTTTTTTCTTTTTTTTTGGTGGGGGGTTCAGATCCCGTCTCCCCTTCTCGGCTGGCCCCGAAGGACCGGTTTTTTCACTTTTCCCATGTGTGCGCATTTGCACTTTCCGGAAATCGAGCTAAAGTTTGTTCAAAAATACTAAACTAAAACGGCGCTGCTGCAAAACCTCCCACGCCCTAGAGCCGGAGAAGAGCCCTTTTGCAATAATAATAATAATAGTAAAAAAAAAAAAAAAAATTTTCCCCAAATTCTGCTGCCCCCCCCGGAACCCTCGCGGGGGGGGGGGGGGGGGGGGGCTGGGCCGTGCGTCTATGGAGATGGGGAGAAATGCGCTTCGCCCCTCCGGTGCCTCGACGTGCCGGAGGAAAAAGGGCTGGCAGCAGGGCTGCCCGGAGCCCCGAGGGCAGCGAAATGCTGGGGGGGGCTAGAGGACCACCCCCCCCCCCCCCCCCCCCCCCAGCCCCACCGGGCGGCTCAGCCTCCGGGGTCTCATCCCCTTTCGGCAGGCAGAGCTGGAAAGCGGAGGGGAAGAAGGAGAGGACTCTCCCCGTCCAGCATCTCCTTGTGGGGTGCCGCGGGGGCACAGCCCACCACTCCCCCCTCCAGCCCGTCAGGTGTCGCCTTCAGGCTGGCCGCGGTGGCCACATTTTGCAGCGAATTTTCTCCCCCACCGAGTTTCCAGGGGCCGAGGGGGCACTTTGCGCTGATTTTTGCAGCCACCCCTGCGGCCGCGGGGTGGGTGAAGCCCTTCCCTCGCCCTGCGCTGGGGCTGCGGGCAAATGCTGGGGGTCAAACATTGCAGGGGAGGAAAAAATATGTCCCCAGGCACCCCAAAAACCTCCTAACTGGGGCATGAAAAAGCGAAGCTCTTCCCTTCTCCCCCTGCAATCGGCATCTTCTTCTGATTTTTATTTAATAGCATTTCATTCTCTACTCTGGGAACACTTTGGGCTCTAACACGAGAGGGAAAAAAGCGAAATGAAGTCGCTGGACACAAGGTCACCCCGAAAGTCCCCTGCTCCGGCTCTGTTCCGCAGCCGACGAGCTGGGACCCTCGTGGGGGAGTTAAGGGGGGGTGTTTCTTCCATCAGCCCGCTGCACCTGAGCCGTGCCCAGCTTCCCGGGTCGCCGCCGGAGCGCCTCCGCTGCATGAGTGCGGCGCGATCGTCTGCCTTTGGGGGCTCTGAAGCCTTGTGGCCGCTTGCTGCGGGGGTGGCAGCGAGCTGGAGAGCTCGTCTTGCATGGCTGGGGGGGGGGGGGGCCCCCCGGGGAAACGAGGAGGGGGTGAGCTCTTGCAGGAAACCAGAGGGAGCGCTGGTCAGGGAGCCCCGACGGCTGCAACGCTGGATTGCCGCATCCCTGCAGCGCGGGGGCTGCCGCGAGGGAATTGGGGACAGAAAAAGAAAAACGGAAAGCAAATGGGGTGGGTAAAGGAGGTTCGATAATAGGGGAAAACTGGAGAAGGCAAACGAGGAGCGGAGAGAACGGAGGGAGGCAGCGGGACCCCCGCCGGGAGCCGGGCCGGGCCGGGCGGGTTGGCTTGGGGACGGCAGGAGCCGGGCTTCGGGGACAAACGTGGCGCTCAGACGGGACCTGGCCGGTGCCTCCTCGTCCCTTTCATTTATCTCCTGCCCGGGGGAGGGCCGTGCGGGGGTTATATCTCTCCCTAATTGAAACCTAGTAAGGCAAATAGTAATGGATACCAGGCTCCGATTGAGAATACGTGTCCGCGGCTCCATGATGAGTGTTAGTTCAGCAGACTTTAAGAAGCCAATTCTTCTTCCCTGTCATTTCTCTATTGACAGTAGCTCCGATTAGATTTACCATGTCCTTTTGCAACAGCTGGGTCCGTCCCCCCCCTCCCTTTTCTCCCCCGGGCCGAGGTATCAATCGATCGCCGGGTGACTTCGTGGCATCTTGAGGAAAATGGGAGCAAAGTGTGTCAGCGCCGGGGCCAGAGGCTCCCGGCTCCCCCCCCCC